>NW_028249854.1:0-86144 GCF_964263255.1 Lissotriton vulgaris | reverse complement strand
TCAAGTCAAGTCAAGTCAAAATTTATATAGCGCGCTACATACCCAGAGGGTCTCAAGGCGCTTGGAGAGGGGTGGGGAATTACTTGTCGAATATCCACGTTTTAAGTTGCTTTCTGAATGCTAGGTGGTTCTGAGTAAGGCGAAGGTGAGTGGGAAGTGAGTTCCAGGTTTTAGCTGCCAGGTAGGAGAAGGATCTACCTCCCATGGTGGTTTTGTTGATGCGAGGTACAGTGGCAAGGGCTTGGTTGGCGGATCGTAGCTGGCGGGCGGGGGTGTAGAAGGACAGTCTTGTGTTGAGGCATTCGGGTCCGATTTCGTAGAGTGCTTTGTGTGCGTGGGTTAGGAGCCAGAAAGTAATCCTCTTGACGGGGAGCCAGTGGAGGTTTTTCAGGTGACCAGAGATGTGATCTTTACGCGGGATGTCTAAAATGAGCCTGGCTGAAGCGTTCTGGATGCGTTGGAGTTTTTTCTGGAGTTTTGCGGTGGTACCGGCGTAGAGGGTGTTTCCGTAGTCCAGACGGCTCGTGACCAGAGCGTGGGTGACTGTTTTTCTAGTTTCGGTGGGGATCCAGCCAAATGTTTTTTTGAGCATGCAAAGAATGTTGAAGCAGGATGAAGAAACGGCGTTGACTTGTCTGTTCATCGAGAGGGAGGAATCCAGGATGACGCCCAGGTTCCGTGCGTGGTCCGTCGGGATGGGTGCTTTTCCAAGGGCCTCTGGCCACCAAGAGTCGTCCCAGGCGGAGGGGGAGGTGCCTAGGATGAGGACTTCTGTTTTGTCTGAGTTCAGTTTCAGACGGCTGTGCTTCATCCATTTGGCTACTTCTTTCATTCCTTCATGCAGGTTGGTTTTGGCAGTGTTAGGGTCTCTGGTGAGTGAAAGGATTAGTTGAGTGTCGTCGGCGTAGGAGATGATGTTGAGGTTGTGTTGGCGTGCGATGACCGCGAGGGGGCTCATGTATACGTTGAAGAGGGTGGGGCTGAGTGAAGATCCTTGTGGTACGCCGCAGATGACTTCAGTGGCCTCTGAGTGGAATGGTGGGAGGCGGACTCTCTGGGTTCTTCCGGTAAGGAACGAGGTGATCCATTCCAGTGCTTTTCCTTGGATTCCGACGTTTCTGAGACGTTGTAAAAGGGTGCTATGACAGACCGTGTCGAAGGCTGCGGAGAGGTCGAGGAGGATGAGGGCGACTGTGTCTCCATTGTCCAGTAGAGTTCGAATGTCGTCTGTTGCTGCGATGAGGGCGGTTTCAGTGCTGTGCTTGGCTCGGAAGCCGGATTGTGAGGAGTCGAGGGATTTGTTGGTTTCGAGGAATGCGGTGAGCTGGTTGTTGACCGCTTTCTCAATGACTTTGGCCGGGAATGGAAGGAGTGAGATAGGGCGGTAGTTTTTGAGTTCGGTGGGGTCAGCTGTGGGTTTCTTCAGGAGGGCGCTGAGTTCGGCATGTTTCCAGCTTTCCGGGAAGGTTGCGGAGTTGAGGGAGCAATTGATGACGTCTCGGAGGTGCGGTGCTATGATGGAGTCTGCTTTGTTGAAGATGTGGTGAGGGCATGGGTCTGTGGGGGATCCTGAGTGGATAGAGTTCATCAGACGGATGGTGTCCTCAGTGGAGATTGGCTTCCAGTCATTGAGGATGTTCAGGAGGGGTGGGGGTCCTGCAGGGGGTTGGGTGGGTTGGTCTTCGGGTTGGTTGTCGAAGCTGTTGTGGATGTCTGCAATTTTGTTGTGGAAGAATGAGGCTAGGGAGTCGCAGAGGGCTTGAGAGGGGGTGATGTCGTTGGAGTTGGCTGAGGGGTTGGTGAATTCCTTGACGATGTTGAATAATTCCTTGCTGTTGTGGGCGTTGTTATCTAGTCGGTCCTTGAAGGCGGCTTTCTTGGCATTCCGGATCAGTCGGTGGTGTATGCGGGTGGCGTTTTTGAAGGCGTCCTTGGTGCTGGTGGTTGGGTCTTTTTTCCAGGCCTTCTCAAGGGAGCGACAGAGTTTCTTGGATTTCTTAAGATCATCGTTGAACCAGGAGGCCTTCTTGCTGCCTAGTTTGATTTGTCGTTTTTTCAGTGGTGCTAGGATGTCGGCGCTGTTGGATAGCCATTGGGTGAGGTTGGTGGCTGCTTGGTCTGGGTTTGAGGAGTGGGTTGGGGGGTTTTGAAGAAGCGATGAGGAGATCTGGTCGATGGTGATTTTGTTCCAGTTTCTTTGCAGAGTGGGTTGGGGGTGGTTGTTGGGTGTGGGCTTGTTGTAGGTAAAGTGAACGCAGCTGTGGTCCGTCCAAAGGAGAGCTGTGGTGTGGGTGAAGGAGACATGTTTGCTGGAGGTGAAGATAGGGTCGAGTGTGTGACCTGCGATGTGGGTGGGGGTAGTGACAAGTTGTTTAAGTCCGAGGTTGGCGAGGTTGTCCAAAAGGGTGGTGGTGTTGCGGTCGTTGTTCTTTTCAAGGTGAAAGTTGAGGTCTCCCAGAAGGATGTAATCCTCGGAGGGGAACGCGTGTGGGGTGATGAAGTCCGTGATATCATCACTGAATTGTGCGCGGGGTCCTGGTGGTCTGTAAAGGAGGGTGCCTCTGAGTGTGGTCTTGGGGTCGGTGTGGATCTGGAAGTGAAGGTGTTCAGAGTTGGCGAGATTGACGTCTGAGCTGGTTGAGATGCGGATGGATTTCTTGTGGACGATAGCGATGCCTCCTCCTGTTCGCTTGATGCGGTCCTTACGGATGATCTTATAGCCTTCCGGGATGGCAATGGTGATGTCTGGGGCTGAAGAGGCGTTCATCCATGTTTCTGTTAGGAAGGCGACGTCCGGAGAGATGGTGTCTAGTAGATTCCAGAGGTCAATGGCATGCCTGTGGACCGAGCGGGTGTTGAGCAGGATGCATTGTAAGTGGTTGGGGTCGGATATCTGTTGTGTGTGCGTAGATGAGGAGTTGTTCTTGGTGCCGTCGAACTTGCAGGAGTTGCAGGAAAAGGGGCCATGGGTGTGTCCAGGGGCGGCTAGGACGCAGTTGGGGGAATGGCCGGTGTTAAGGGCTAGGAGGGTGGTGGCATCGTAAGTAATGCGGGAGGGTTGGACATTACGAGGACCAGGGGCTCTGGCGCTGGGCGCGGTCCAGGCGCGGACGGGCGTAGACGGGCTTACCTTTGGCGCACCTTCGGCGCGGCCATAGCGCGTGGACGCTGCGCGTGTGGACATCTGGCATAAATGGAGAGTGGAGGGGGCGGTGCGTGGGAGGGGCTGCTGGGAGGCGGGAGCTAGGTGGAGGAAGGGCCAGGGACCATACACAAAATGGCAGCAACAACAACAAACGCTGCTTGGGGCACAGGCAGTGGGAGTAATGGGGCGCTAATAGGGCTATGTCTAGTCAGGGTAGTGCAGCAATTGAGGAGGAATACAAGCGCAGGGTCAGAGCGCTGTGACAATATGCAGGTATGACACAACACGCACGTAGTCAAAGAAATGCCCACAACACGCACTTAGTCAAAGAAATGCCCAGTAATGCGCGCTAGCGCTACAAGTTGATAATCAGAGGTCAAGCGCTTGCAACAATAGTAATAATTAATGTTAATAAAGCGCTACTATGTATCAATCCGGTGCCGAGACGAGCGCTGCAACACCACGGGTATAAGGGGAGGAGCTAAACAAATGTCCGCAAGTTCGCGCTAGTGAAAGAAAATGCAAATCCGAGTTGGGCGCTATGAAGTTAGAAGGCAGTGTGCAGGCAAGCGCTACGATTTAATAGTAAAGCAGAGTAAAGTGAGCGCTACAATACCATCCGTTTCAAGAGAGGAGGAAGCGAGGGGAGCGACCGTCCGTGTCCAGGACAGGAGGTTCACTGAACACACATCAGATAGATCCTTCTTGTCCCTCAGACAAGCGTAGGTATAGGCCAACTTTCAAGCTTGAATGTCAGGAATAGACAAATTGTGGCACGCATCTCCCTCAAATTCACCTGAGGACAGTGTGTATTTGACAAACAACAAACTTGTCTGAGGCTGTCAGGCATATTGAGTTATTCTTAAAGTTCTGGAAACCTTTCACCACAAGTGTGCACACATGAAAATCTATAGTATTATTTTTAAGGATTTGTTTTAAGGTAGTTTCGGTGCAGAATGAATTACAGAAATGAACAAAAATGAGGTGAACACGAAATTACAGAATGTAATAACACTAATAATTGGCAACATATTACATGATGCATTTTTAAGGGTCCGTACATGCCTAAGGTTTCGCATCAATGCTTTGGCGTTATAAGGGTTTAGTAGTCGAATATAATCATCAAACATAGGTATTTGAACTTTGTCTATTTTCTAGTGCGCAGTTGCTGTCTCTGAAATGAGTCCAAATGATGCCTGTATGAAGACCATGTTATGAGACAATTGCTTTGATGCTGCTCTAAAAAGAGCTGTGCTGCTTTCTTCTGGCCTGAAGTATCCTGAAGGCAGTTGTCTCTCCCCAAGAGGTCTATGAAAAGCTAATTTATACAATGCAAATCATTTATTATGAGAAAAATAAACCCCACGGCCCATGATACCATGTGGGAGATATAACTAGTATTCTCTTTATAAAGCCTAAAGCCATCATGCCTTTTCTTAAGCCTCAGTCATTTAAATAAATATATAAGCGTGTGAACTAGAAGCCTGCCTCTAACCTCTAAACTGCTGCGTATTTTCCCAATGTCCCTCCTCTTCTGCTCTTACAGAATTACACCAAATTAAATGTTGGTCCAAAAAAGTGGCTTTTTTGTGATTTGGTGTAAATCCGTTCATTATTTTTTTGAATAAAAAAATAAATGAAAAAAAATATATATATATATATATATGCAAGCTCCGAATTCCTTAACAATACCCAGCCGGGTTGAAGGAAAAACAGCACTCTCGGGTGCAGCAGCAGTAATTCAGCAGAAAATTTATTTCAGAACAAAAGCGTTTCGGGAATAGAATCCCTTCGTCAGTGTTCACGTCAGAAAACGCTGTGCGGCACCATTATCCAAGTTTGCAAAAATCATTATCACAAACAAAGGACTACACCAGTCATGCGTATAGTAAGCGCCATCTTAGAGTGTGTTATACTTTAACATATAGGCATAGCTGAGTGTCCTTTTTAGGAAAGTCATACCATATAAAACTGCTGTGGATCGGCCCAACTGCAAATTAAATAAACAAACATTTGTCACGAAAAGGTTTCATAGAAGTCAATTCCGCCGTGTATCGTGTTGGATTCCACCCAGCCCGAGCACTGCAGGAACGAAGTATGCACCAGCCCCCTTCCCATGCCCACTGAGCACCCACAAGAATAATCACTGTGAGTGCACCAATGAGCCTGGAAAGAGGGTGGTATTTGAGGAGACACCAAGTCTTCCACCCTTTTGAAACGTTAGGATACAGCTCCCTCCTCCACACTTCTGCACCTATGTAAAACAGAAAAAAGACATACCCTTCATATGTACATGTTCCACACTGCACTATCCCAACACCAGTGACCACGTCCTGACACACATGCACAACCTCTCTTACCAGTGGGAGGCGCAGGCTCTGCTTCGTGAAGGAACTTGGCACAGGAGAAAAGAAAAGAAGGCAATCCAAGATAATGTCTCTTGAATCGTCTGTCCAGTCAGGAGGTCAGTAACACTGTATCCTTCATTTTTGTGTTATGATCATGAGGGGAAAAAAGGAATATGACAAGCTTTGTCTATGCCTATAAAAAAAAACCTTTGTCTTCTATACAAGGGTTAAAGGGAGAAGTTATGGGTAGGAGGCACTCGGGAACCCCGTCAATTCCGGCGTTTGTAAACTAATCCCTTCGCGGAATGACCCGAAACGTCATTTCCGCCCAAAACGATGCCGAGAGGCGTCTAAGTGAGGACGCACCGGACGCGCTGAAACGAAGCTAAATGCTTCGAAAACCCACAGCGTCCTTAATAAGGGGCACCGAAAACACAAGATTCGGCGAACGGGAGCCCCCGAACAACCAAACCCTATACTAACGCTGGGACAAAAAACTAATCTCACGAGCCCGTGAGAAAGGTGGGGAAAAGAAATCCAGGAAAGCAGGTATCTTCCAGCAAACAGCAACCAGGAGACCAGGATACCGGAATCCATCCAATGGCAATATCAAGCAATGAGACAAAGGTAGGACCTACTTTTATTCCCCTGCCCATTGGTCATGTGATGTCAGTACATGGTCACTGAGAGAGGACTAGCCCCAGACCCTAACATATCGGCACACAAGTATTCTTTCATTCAAAGATCATGCACAGTGAATTAATGGACTAATTCGTACAAACATCATAGTCCTGAGAGTGAGTAGCTTTGTGTAACACAATGCATCATTCATGCGAGAATCACATTATTTAAAAAATGCAATATTAAGCAAAATCTTGCCGTGTATCGGCAATTGCAGCCAAAAACTTGGCTGCTGAAATCTCAGGACATTACTATGGAAATGACAAACCTACCGCAATACCGCTATCCTATTAAGAATTTCAACTTGGTGCATCTTCAATTTCAAACCCATTTTTTCATCGCCATTATCTGTGTTAGCATGTAAAACAAAATTTCATGATACACAAATTCACATTAACCATTCTGAAATTTTCTTTTCAGCCCTAATGAGATGCTAGTTCTTCCCCCATATTTAGACCCTTGGGTGCCCTTGACTCTAAATCGATGATGAATCTGGATTCTAGTCTCCTGAGTGTTTGTAATCTGTTGCCTCCTCTAGGACTTTCAACAACTTGATCTAGACAAAAGTATCTCAGGAGATTCCTGTCACTATTATGTTTGATTGCAAAATGACGGGCCACCGGATACGTGAAGTCTTTGTTCGTGATGGCCCGCATATGCTCCAACACCCGTAGTTTGACTGGATTGATGGTACTTCCCACATACCTTAAAGGGCAAGGGCATACCAAGCAGTAGACCGCATGGTCTGTATGGCAGGACATGAATTTATTGATTTTCTTGCCGCCTTTGCAGCCTGTTATTTCATAAACTAGAGTTCTCTTACTAGTTGAACAGGCTTTACATTTTCCACAGGGGAAAAAGCCTTTCACGTCCTTCAAAGTCCCTAGTTGTTTCTCCTGCTGTTGTAAGTAACTGTGAACCATCTCATCACGTAGTGATCTTGCCTTCCTGAAAGTTATCAATGGCACATCAGGTACATCAGGCCCTACGATTTGGTCAGATTTTAGAATATGCCAATGTTTAGACATGATGGATCTTAGTTTAAATGAATCCGCTGAAAAAGGTGTAATCATGCGGAATTTAACATCTGCAGTGGGACTAGTCTTTTTTTCAAAGAGGGTACTGCGGGGTATCTTTCTAACTTTGCTCAGAGCATCTTGAAGCAGGTTCCAGTTATAAGCTCTCTTTTGGAATCTCTCTATACTATCAGTGGCTGCTCGTTCAAAATCCTCAGTTTGTGTACAATTGCGCTTAAGTCGTAAAAATTCCCCGTAAAGGATATTATTGATACTGATTGAACTGAGGATTTTCAACGAGCAGCCACTGATAGCATTGAGAGATTCCAAAAGAGAGGTTATATCTGGAACCTGCTTCAAGATGCTCTGAGCAAAGTTAGAAAGATACCCCGCAGTACCCTCTTTGAAAAAAAGACTAGTCCCACTGCAGATGTTAAATTCCGCATGATTACACCTTTTTTAGCGGATTCATTTAAACTAAGATCCATCATGTCTAAACATTGGCATATTCTAAAATCTGACCAAATCGTAGGGCATGATATACCTGTTGTGCCATTAATAACTTTCAGGAAGGCAAGATCACTACGTGATGAGATGGTTTAAAGTTACTTACAACCGCAGGAGAAGCAACTAGGGACTTTGAAGGACGTGAAAGGCTTTTTCCCCCGTGGAAAATGTAAAGCCTGTTTAGCTAGTAAGAGAACTCAAGTTTATGAAATAACAGGCAGCAAAAGCGACAAGAAAATCAATAAATTCATGTCCTGCCATACAGACCATGCGGTCTACTGCTTGGTATGCCCTTGCCCTTTAAGGTATGTGGGAAGTACCATCAATCCTGTCAAACTATGGGTGTTGGAGCATATGCAGGCCATCACGAACAAAGACTTCACGTATCCAGTGGCCCGTCATTTTGCAATCAAACATAATAGTGACAGGAATCTCCTGAGATACTTTTGTCTAGATCAAGTTGTTGAAAGTCCTAGAGGAGGCAACAGATTACAAACACTCAGGAGTCTAGAATCCAGATTCATCATAGATTTCGAGTCAAGGGCACCCAAGGGTCTAAATATGGGGGAAGAACTAGCATCTCATTTGGGCTGAAAAGAAAATGTCAGAATGGTTAATGTGAATTTGTGTATCATGAAATTTTATTTTACATGCTAACACAGATAATGGCGATGAAAAAATGGGTTTGAAATTGAAGATGCACCTAGTTGAAATTCTTAATAGGATAGCGGTATTGCGGTAGGTTTGTCATTTCCATAGTAATGTCCTGAGATTTCAGCAGCCAAGTTTTTGGCTGCAATTGCTGATACACGGCAAGATTTTGCTTAATATTGCATTTTTTAAATAATGTGATTCTCGCATGAAATATGCATTGTGTTACACAAAGCTACTCACTCTCAGGACTATGATGTTTGGACGAATTAGTCCATTAATTCACTGTGCATGATCTTTGAATGAAAGAATACTTGTTTGCCGATACACGGCGGAATTGACTTCTATGAAACCTTTTCGTGACAAATGTTTGTTTATTTAATTTGCATTTGGGCTGATCCACAGCGGTTTTATATGGTATGACTTTCCTAAAAAGGACACTCAGCTATGCCTATATGTTAAAGTATAACACACTCTAAGATGGCGCTTACTATACGCGTGACTGGTGTAGTCCTTTGTTTGTGATAATGATTTTTGCAAACTTAGATAATGCTGCCGCACAGCGTTTTCTGACGTGAACACTGACGAAGGGATTTTATTCCCGAAACGCGGTTGTTCTGAAATAAATTTTCTGCTGAATTACTGCTGCTGTACCCGAGAGTGCTGTTTTTCCTTCAACCCGGCTGGGTATTGTTAAGGAATTCGGAGCTTGCATTTTTTTACGCGGACACCATCGCGTCACAAGCACCCGCTTAGAAGAGTGACTCGTTTGTTTGGTGTTTCTTGGAGCTTTATATATATATATATATATATGTATATACATTACCTACTGGCGGTCGCCAGTAGCTAGTTATAGTTAGGATCTACTTTCCATGGGAAATCCGCAACATTCTATTGGGAATAACTTTTGCGCCGTTGGATGAATCTTCGCGAATTTCTCCAAGAAAATAGCCCGCTCCTCTCCTTCCCTGAAAGTTTGGGGGTGATTCGTCAAGTGGGGGCCGAGATAAAAAGGGGGGGTCCCAAAACGTGTTTTCCCCATGTTAATTTCCATAGTGCGGTCGGTTTCACTTTTAGCCCGAACGGCTGAATGGATTTCCACCAAACTTGGCAAAATTGTAGGGACTGGTAGCCCGATATGCCTTTGCTATGTCTCAAGATATGTGCTTCAGTGGATTTTGAGTAATTTAGGTTCAAAAAAATATATATATCTATGGCAGCGCCCCGGTACCGCTCCGGGGAACGCTCCGGGTGCGCCACGCGACTTGCGCGCAGAAAGCTGATTGGTTCTTGGGTGTCTATAAACATTCGAAACAGTCCGGAGCGGCTGCCATCTTGTGTCTCGGTAGGATCGAGACACAAGAGGTGGCCAAAATAAAGGGGGAAATGACCATAAGGGGGCAGGGTAGACCCACCTTGATCCCCTAGGTTTGATGTGGGGGCTATAAAAGGGCCTCGATTGTCGCGGATTGAGCGCCCGGTACGCGCACCGGGGAGCGCACCGGGAAGCACACAAAAGAGAAAAAAGAATGCCAGAGTTAAAAAAATTTGGCAATATTTTATAAATGGGAGGTAGTTCTGAAAAGAACTTCTTTTTTTTATTCATTTTGTTGTTTTATATTTTTTTATCTTTTTTCTGAACATTTTTTTATTTTTTTGTATTTTTGAACAATTTTATATTTTTTTGGTGTTTTTTAAGGGAACAAACAAAAAACAGGGAATTGGAAATGGCTCAACAGGAGCAAAAAAAAAGAAAAGAATTACTGTTTTCTTTTCTTGCTGCATTGGTGGTTGTCTACAGCATTATTTATTAAGGTGACACTAAGTTCACCATAGCATAATGTTTTGCCACAGAAAATGCAAACAAATTTGAGGTTGCCAAATTTTTGCTGAATATTTGGCACCATTTGGCGTTCTTCAGGACCAGAAAGTGAGGGTACAGTAGAGGAAGTGCTGGCCACAGGGGGTGGGTTGTTTCGAAGTTCCTGGACTTCACCCTGGGCTAAATTATTGGGATGCCACCTCTCCATGTGGCGGATAATGGTAAAATTACCAAAAGAATATTTCTTTGTGGGATTGCCCCTGGAGAGAACTTTGTCACAAATAAGATAGGTGACTTTGTGGACGTTCACCTTTTTCTGGTCATCAGGAAAAGAAAAGAATTGCCAAATAAAGTGCACTTTAACATGCCTTTGTCTTGGTTCTTCAGGGAGGAAGCGCCTTGGTTGTTGATCCTCCTCCTCTTCTTCCGCCTCTTCTTCTTGTCCTCCAAGAAACTGTGGTGGTGGACCTTCTTTTCTTGGTGGTGGGGGTGGTGGTGGGGGTGCACCAGCTGCAGCAACAAGTGATGCCATTGTTTGCTAAAAAATAGCTCTTGCTCTCTCAATGAAGAAAGTAAGAATGAGGAAAAAAGGAGGGGGCTTTCATTATTTGGAGAAAAAAAATGATGAGAACCAATGAAAAGTGTTATTTTCAAGTCACATGACCCGATGCGCTTACGTTATGCGCTCCGGGCTGCGCCGCGGAGCACTTCAGGGTGCGTTTACGCAGCGCATCATAAGACACATCGCACGGCTACACGATACGTCACGCTTTCGCGACGCCATCACGATGTTGTTTTCGATCGCGACATTGGCGCTAACGGGACGCTTCCCGGTTCGCGCACCGGGGCGCTTCAAAATACTACGCTTTCCAGGGCGCTCACCGGGGCGTGCACCGGGAGCGCTCCAGGGGAAAAAAAAATACAAAAATAAATAAATTGAAAAATTGTAAGGACTGGTAGGCCAATGTGCGTTTGCTATGTCTCAAGATATATGCTCCAGTTGTTTTTAAGAAAATTAACTTTTAAAAAATATATATTGGGCTACATTGGGCTATATATATGTTAGAGCCCAAATGTAGCCCAAATGCAGCCCAATGTAGCCCAATGTAGCCCAAAGATGGCCACCAGACACAAAAAAATACAAATGTAGCCCAAATATCAGCCAGATGTAGCGCAACTATAGCCCAATGATATTATGTACCAGAGTGTTCTAAAAAACAACTAGAGCGCTAACAGTCTTACTTATAAAGTGAGACTTTTAGTTAGGAATTAGCATTAAAATACCCTTTGAAATTCACTAAAAAAACCATAGGTTTCACACCAGTTATAGTTAGCGGGAAATTTTACTGACATAAAACCAATAAAATTCCACGTTATAGTTAGTTGGACTCACTATAACTTGCGCACCTGCAATGCACTGCTGATGACGTCACATATTACATCACTCATGACATGGTCAGTGACATCACTCATGACATCACTGATGACACCATCCTTGTGACAAAGTGGCAGACCTCCTATCAGCATAAAATAATCTTTGATACACACATTCAAAAATAGAAACTAACATTTTCTTAAAAAAGGAGAAACCAATACCAATTACAACAACTTATTAGGTAATTCCAACATCTACATACACATCCACTCATTCACCAACAGCTCTATATAGTCATTCATATATATATTCACTCATCATATATAGTGATAGACCTATACATCCTGTTACACACCGACAGTCATCCAAAAGTTACTCACACACATATTCATACATGCAAAAAAACTATTGAACATCCATTTATTTGCATATACAGCTATACACACACTACCACTTTACTTCAAAGGAAACTTACACATACTTACTCTCTTAAACAATCACTTATAGAAACACATACTTATTTAAACAGGAACGCTTACAATCTCTCACTCTCACATATACTCACTTATATTTCTCAATACTCACATATACTAGATTAAAACATATGTCATTACTGAAAAAGACAATAGTGAGACAGTCATTTACTCACTAACACACACATATACATATGGCCGGGATGCCCGTCACCCCCTCCCAACACAATCCCCAAGGATGGGAAGTCAGACACATTTCTGAACTTTTGGAAGGCGGGAGGGAGTCACCCTCCCAGCCGTATTTATTAAAATATGAAACAAAATTAAAACATTAAATAAAAGTTTCATAATCATGTACAATTTTATATTTATTACATTTCGATGAAGACATGTTCTTTGGCTAACCTTAACAAATCTCTAATACAAAGGTTTCCTAGCCGAGTCTAACATCCTGCAAATGCATACATTCTAAATTAAAATTGTGCATCCTAGCATTAAGGGCCAACGGCAAGGTCTTAACCGGTGTCAGATCCCCACTACCAAAACTGTCGCCCTCAGTGGAGAAGTGTGGCTCAGGGGTTAGAGGCGGCAGACCCGGAAGCTGAGATCGGCCCTGGACCAGGGTTCAATTCCCCGCCTCGACGGGGCTTGGGCTCAATAATTCCACGGACTCGATAATTCTCGCTCCGGTGCCTACTCGACTCACGGGTTCACACTCTGCGACTCTGGGCAATAGCTTGCTTAATCTCCACAACGGCCCCTCGCGGCGGGATTCCTGGCTTTCACCTTGTGGATACCCTGCTGGGGTTATTTCACAGGGGAATACCAGGACGGGTTCCTTAAGCAAGCGCTTAGATGCCTGCGATGTGGGTAATTTGCGCTATATAAATACATGTACATTTAAATTTACATTTACAATGGCGCATGCGCAGAGGACTGTACCTTCATTGCCAACTGCAATTTCCCGTGTCTTGTTGGGGGCCCCCCTTTCCGCTCGACGCCATCTTAAAGGTCGTCCGAGCTCCCGTGTGAGGTATCTGTAGGAAGGACAGCGTGGACTCCCCCCCCCCATCCCCACACTCTCTATCCGCCGTCGCGGATATCCGGGCCCCGGGAAATTCATAGGAGGGGCATATAGCAGCCTCCTCCCCTGGAAGGGGCCTATGGCCGTCTCCCCTTAGGCGACCCATCCTTAGTGGGTTCCGCCTCCCAGTGGGAGGGGCCAATGGCCGCCTCCCCCCGGGCGCTCCCATCCATATTGGGTGGCGCCCCACTCTAGGGACCTTGAAATTACTGCTCACCGATCATGACCTTACAGCCCGACCAAAAATAAATACGACAGTTGTTTACCTACTAAGGAAGGAAAAAATTCTGACATAGCCTCGATGTTTCATCAACTGCTCTCTCCTACAAAGAAAACATTATCTTACAGTCAGCAGTCACATCGTTATCTCAAAACATTCCTTTACTTTCTCCACAAAGGAAAAAAGGCATATCTTCAGTAAAACTTTATGTAAACCAAACATTGCCATAAGGGGCTGGTGGGTGGGTCAAAATTGCTGCTTGTTCCGTTGAGGGCTCACGAGCAACGAGTGGGTGCAGCCTTCAGAGCACAGGAACAAGAGGACGCTTCTTCGGATTCCCGCTCTCTTTATTCTTCTCTGGGAGGGCGTGCACCCTCCTCCGGTACGCCTACTGGGGCGTGGTCATCGGTGTATGTGTCTAGGACAACCCTTCTTGGGCGGGAAAAGGCGCGCCCCGGCTACGCCGCTTCGGGCATACCAGCCGAGACACGCCCCCACCCAAAATGGCTTCCCGGGAGGATCGGGGCACCCAACCATGCGTTCGGGGGGACCGAGTGGTCGCCCCTTTCCATATGGCCGGGATGCCCGTCACCCCCTCCCAACACAATCCCCAAGGATGGGAAGTCGGACACATTTCTGAACTTTGGAAGGCGGGAGGGAGTCACCCTCCCGGCCGTATTTATTAAAATATGAAACAAAATTAAAACATTAAATAAAAGTTTCATAATCATGTACAATTTCATATTTATTACATTTCGATGAAAACATGTTCTTTGGCTAACCTTAACAAATCTCTAATACAAAGGTTTCCTAGCCGAGTCTAACATCCTGCAAATGCATACATTCTAAATTAAAATTGTACATCCTAGCATTAAGGGCCAACGGCAAGGTCTTAACCGGTGTCAGATCCCCACTACCAAAACTGTCGCCCTCAGTGGAGAAGTGTGGCTCAGGGGTTAGAGGCGGCAGACCCGGAAGCTGAGATCGGCCCTGGACCAGGGTTCAATTCCCCGCCTCGACGGGGCTTGGGCTCAATAATTCCACGGACTCGATAATTCTCGCTCCGGTGCCTACTCGACTCACGGGTTCACACTCTGCGACTCTGGGCAATAGCTTGCTTAATCTCCACAACGGCCCCTCGCGGCGGGATTCCTGGCTTTCACCTTGTGGATACCCTGCCGGGGTTATCTCACAGGGGAATACCAGGACGGGTTCCCTAAGCAAGCGCTTAGATGCCTGCGATGTGGGTAATTTGCGCTATATAAATACATGTACATTTACATTTACATTTACAATGGCGCATGCGCAGAGGACTGTACCCTTATTGCCAACTGCAATTTCCCTTGTCTTGTTGGGGGCCCCCCCTTCCGCTCGACGCCATCTTAAAGGTCGTCCGAGCTCCCGTGTGAGGTATCTGTAGGAAGGACAGCGTGGACTCCCCCCCCCATCCCCACACTCTCTATCCGCCGTCGCGGATATCCGGGCCCCGGGAAATTCGTAGGAGGGGCATATAGCCGCCTCCTCCCCTGGAAGGGGCCTATGGCCGTCTCCCCTTAGGCGACCCATCCTTAGTGGGTTCCGCCTCCCAGTGGGAGGGGCCAATGGCCGCCTCCCCCCGGGAGCTCCCATCCATATTGGGTGGCGCCCCACTCTAGGGACCTTGAAATTACTGCTCACCGATCATGACCTTACAGCCTGACCAAAAATAAATACGACAGTTGTTTACCTACTAAGGAAGGAAAAAATTCTGACATAGCCTCGATGTTTCATCAACTGCTCTCTCCTACAAAGAAAACATTATCTTACAGTCAGCAGTCACATCTTTATCTCAAAACATTCCTTTACTTTCTCCACAAAGGAAAAAAGGCATATCTTCAGTAAAACTTTATTTAAACCAAACATTGCCATAAGGGGCTGGTGGGTGGGTCAAAATTGCTGCTTGTTCCGTCGAGGGCTCACGAGCAACGAGTGGGTGCAGCCTTCAGAGCACAGGAACAAGAGGACGCTTCTTCGGATTCCCGCTCTCTTTATTCTTCTCCGGGAGGGCGTGCACCCTCCTCCGGTACGCCTACTGGGGCGTGGTCATCGGTGTATGTGTCTAGGACAACCCTTCTTGGGCGGGAAAAGGCGCGCCCCGGCTACGCCGCTTCGGGCATACCAGCCGAGACACGCCCCCCGCCCAAAATGGCTTCCCGGGAGGATCGGGCACCCAACCATACGTTCGGGGGGACCGAGTGGTCGCCCCTTTCCATATGGCCGGGATGCCCGTCACCCCCTCCCAACACAATCCCCAAGGATGGGAAGTGGGACACATTTCTGAACTTTGGAAGGCGGGAGGGAGTCACCCTCCCGGCCGTATTTATTAAAATATGAAACAAAATTAAAACATTAAATAAAAGTTTCATAATCATGTACAATTTTATATTTATTACATTTCGATGAAGACATGTTCTTTGGCTAACCTTAACAAATCTCTAATACAAAGGTTTCCTAGCCGAGTCTAACATCCTGCAAATGCATACATTCTATATTAAAATTTGTACATCCTAGCATTAAGGGCCAACGGCAAGGTCTTAACCGGTGTCAGATCCCCACTACCAAAACTGTCGCCCTCACGTTGTGAATGGCGCATGCGCAGAGGACTGTACCCTCATTGCCAACTGCAATTTCCCTTGTCTTGTTGGGGGCCCCCCTTTCCGCTCGACGCCATCTTAAAGGTCGTCCGAGCTCTCGTGTGAGGTATCTGTAGGAAGGACAGCGTGGACTCCCCCCCCATCCCCACACTCTCTATCCGCCGTCGCGGATATCCGGGCCCCAGGAAATTCGTAGGAGGGGCATATAGCCGCCTCCTCCCCTGGAAGGGGCCTATGGCCGTCTCCCCTTAGGCGACCCATCCTTAGTGGGTTCCGCCTCCCAGTCGGAGGGGCCAATGGCCGCCTCCCCCGGGCGCTCCCATCCATATTGGGTGGGGCCCCACTCTAGGGACCTTGAAATTACTGCTCACCGATCATGACCTTACCGCCACGAGCCGGATAGTTGACCGGCTATCCGGCCCCCCCCAGACTCCTCCTAAAGGTCATGCCACCTCAAACCCCTTAGCCATGCTATGAAGTCTCCTATGAGTAAAACATTCCCCTCCCGGGACAGGTGAACCCCATCATTTAGATACATGTGATCTCCCCGAATACACCCATGAGGAACACTATGCAACTGTGTAGAGCGAAACAATCTACCAATTTTATTGTTAACTTTCTTCACCGAATGGTTCAGTGCTGACACCGAAAGGCCCCCCATACTTTCCTGGGAATCATGTGGGACCAGGCAATCGTGCACCTCAGGATTCTTTTTGCCAACCAGCTAACGGCAGACAAAACTTGTTCGAACAATACACGTCTACCCAGAGTCACCAAGTCATTGACCCCCAGGTGTACTATGACTACAAATGGCCGTGACCTCTGCCGCCCTAAGAGACCCTCAACAAAAGATTCGAATTGGTCAATACAGAGCCCGCCCCTTCCGCGGAAGGCCACTCTGTACCCGTATTCCCCATCTGCGCGAGTCGCGTCACCTGCTTTGAATACGTCCCCGGCCCGCCTCACGTATGAGTGGCCCACGACCCACACCACTCTCTCCTCAGACGGTAATCCAAGACCGCTGGTCTCCAGGCACTGGGTCGACTGCAAATTCCGCCCGCATGACATGCTTGCGAAACTGTAATTCAAACAAAAGACATGAAGCGTGAGTGCATGTCCCTGACTTTAAAACATGTGCAATTGCACATACCTTTTGAAGCAATTCGAGGACCATCATCCCAATTGTTTCACTTCCTCTGCACCCTGACCCCTGGCTGTAGCCTCAGTAGCAGCCCCTATCCTAAAGGAGTGGGTCCCAAAATCGCACGGGTCCATACCCGCGGCAGCGATTGTCAGTGCTAGCACCCTCTGGAACTGAAACCTCGTCAGTGGGGTGCCATCGTTGTGCCTCAGCAAACTCCCCCCCCATGTATCCGCCCTTACTGCCAAGTATTCTTCTATACACATTAGCGGGCACGTAGGGGACCCTCGCACGTGCTGCACAACAACACTGTTTCCCGTAGCTCCCTGGTCAGTCTTGGACCTCGCTATCGTGACTACCATCGAATCACCCCTAATTAGGATGTGATCCCTGCACAAGCCTCCCTCCACATCTTTCTTATTCCTTGCAACCAGTTTGCTCACCCGCATAGCCCCATGGAACGCTAATGCGAAAGCTGCCCGGAACAGAACTGCTTCGAATTGGGAGGAGCATGTCTCGACTAGTTTCGCTATGAGTAGGGCCAGCCTTTCTAAGCCAATCGGGCGCCTCTCATCTTGCCTGCGACCCTCGAGGCGCTGCCAGCCGCGAAGGGCTTTTTTCGCCAAAAAGGAGCCTGTTGGGTCCCTGATGCCATGCACCTGCGCCATGAATGAAATGGCCGCCCTGTGCCTATTGGCCGTTGCCGCTGATCGGCCTTCTCTGTGCAGTGCTACCAGGAACCCTAGGAAGGATTCTTCCTGACCCCAGTTCTGATTCCCTGCCGGACCCAAAAACGCACAATAGGAACGAAACGCTCCTTCGTATGCCTTCCTCGTCCTGGGGGCTAAGCTCGCTGACACGAGGTCTTGTAATCCGGGACACCGATTAGCCAGAGTGCTTCGGGGAATGGTGCTGCCTCTAGGTCCGCTGTAGGTAGATAACCCCTGAACGCCTGCATATGTGAACGAGAGAGTGCATCAGCCGCATGATTCAGTACACCCGGCACATGTTTCGCCCTGAACTGCACATTCAGTCTCATGCAAAGCAGCACAATTTCCTTCAACAATCTCAAGATCCATTTGCAGCGTGCTGCCTGATTGTTAATGCATTCGACAACAGTCATATTATCAGACCAAAATACCACAGAGCGGTCTCTGAAATCGTCTGGCCATGCCATCAGAGCAACAAAAATAGGGAATAGCTCCAGGAACCCAATGTTACCTGTGAGACCACTGGAGTACCACCACGCCGTCCATGTTTGCGCCGACCATCGATTGCCAAAGATGGAGCCAAACCCCACGCTCCCCGCTGAGTCAGTCCACAAGCCCAGCTCGCCCGATGACGCTGGCGGCTTGTTCTACGCTACTCGACCGTTGAAGTCCGCCAGAAATGCCAACCAAATACGCATATCCTGGCGGACCTCTGCCAACAGTCTCGTGCGGTGGTGTCCTTCCTTGAGACCAACCATAGCTTGTGCGATAGAGCGTGAAAAGGGGCGGGCCATTGGTATCACTCTCAAGGCAAAGTTAAGCTGACCCACTGTTTGCTGTAACTGGTGCAGGGTCACTTTCTCCTTACAAAGGCAAAGTTCCAGGGAAGCCCTAAATTTAGCTTCTTTATCGGCTGGCAAACGGAAGCATCCCTCCACAGAATCGAGCTCAATTCCCAGAAACTCGAGTGAAGTAGCTGGTCCAACCGTCTTACCTGGTGCCAATGGCACTCCAAACTCCCTCATGAGGATGCAAAAGTCTTGTAGCGCCTGCGCACAGTCCGAGTCGCCTGCTGCTCCCAAGAACAGAAAGTCATCTAGATAATGCATAACATACCTATGCCCTGTAGCCTCGGTAAATACCCACTCTAAAAAGTAGCTGAATTTCTCGAAATAGGCACAAGAAATGGAGCAACCCATCGGCATGCATTTATCCATGTAGTAACTCCCCTGGAATGCAAATCCTAGCAAACGCTGATCCTGTGGGTGTACCGGGAGCAAGCGGAATGCTGATTCGATATCTGATTTCGCCATCAGCGTCCCGGGGCCCAGGCGATTTAACATGGTGACGGCATCATCGAATGATGCGTACCGCACCGAACAAACTTCTGGGTCAATAGCATCGTTTACCGAGAAACCCCTTGGAGCAGACAAATTATGGATCAGTCTAAACTCACCCGGGTCCTTCTTGGGGACTACCCCTAACGGGGAACAGATGAAACCTGCCACTGGCGGGCGATGAAAAGGCCCAGCCACTCGGCCAAGGCTTACTTCCTTAGCAAGTTTTCTTTCCACCACACAAGCATTCTGTTGCGCTGATAACTGGTTTTTACAAAAAGGTTCCCCATGAAAATTCCCCGCCGGAATGTGGAAGCCATATAAGAATCCCTTCCTCAACACCCCAGCAGAGACATAATCAGGGTATTTGTTCAACCAGGGAGTCATAGCCATGAAATCAACGGGAGTAGGCAGTTGTACACAATGATCGACCTCAGTCCTGCTTGGACCCTCCTTTACCTCCCGACCCACTATTCTTCGATCTGCATGAACTCTCCGGGTGTGAGGAATTCCCACAACCCGCACACACATGCTAGAACCTACATGTACCTTGTGGTCTGTTACAGTTGCCTCTGTTGAAGCCCCAACAGACCCCCCGCTTCCCCCCATTCCCGCCGCTTTTCGGCTGGTGATCACTCCCGGTGCCCGCTCGAAAGGGCACCGCGGGTTTCTGGCGGGAAACCCCCGAACCGTTCCTGCCTGGCGAGGATGTCCCTGCCGACCCAGGCAGGAGCTGCTTATGCCAAGCAATTGAATCGAGGCAATCCCATGTCAGAGAGGAATCATACTCTTTCTCTTTACGAAATATCATGTCGTAACCTTTCCATTCGTCCCCCTCATACATGTCATAAAAATCCATAATACGTGCCTGATAACAAGACAGTTCGGTCAGTACCTCGGGCTTACGTTCAACAATAATCGCAGTAAACATTGCAAAGGCCTTCGCCCAATTCGTTATTGTCTCTTCCACCCTGAACTCAGCCATCTTGGCACGCCAGACGCTCGAGTGCCACAAATCTTTCTGCGTTTTAGCATATTCCATCTTGCGATGGTCAGTCAACAATGAAAACATATTGACATACTTGTCTGCCCATATCAATTCCTTCATGGCCATCGGGATATGTTGAACCACCCTCTCCCGCCTTGAGGGCAATGAGCCCTCCCCCGCCACTAGCAATGCGAGCTTACCCGGTTCGATCGTTGTTCCCGCCGTTTTCTCGCGACCAGCTGCCGGTCCTTCCAGTGTCACCTGTGGGGAAACAAGAGGGAGAGTCGCCTTCGCGGCATCTCGCGACTGCCGCAACTACTGGATTATTAATTTGGCCTCTTCGGCCGTGTCGCCGGGCGCCGTAGCACCACCTGCCTTCTTATTAAGCCATGCGGCCAACTGGGTGGCTAATTCAGGAGGCATATCCTCATTGTTAGCGGGCGTAATCACAACCGGAATTGGTTGACCCGCGTCTGGGGATGGCACTGGGTCATCAGCTGGTATGGCAGGGGTGACCGGGGGGACCTCAGGGACAGGAACCTCCCCAGTAGCCGCCCTCCTCTTGACCCATTTCCCTCTACCCTCGGGGACGACTCCCGGCAATGCCGGGCCTATTACCTTCTTCGGGTTACCAGGCTTGTTCAAGGCGGCCAGTTGTTTCTTGACGCTCGCCAAATCGCGACCTAGCGCTGGGACTTGTCCGAAGCTTCGTTCCATTCTCGCCATTCTGGTCACCAACATACGAAGCATCTTGTCTGTTTCGGAACCCTTTCCTGCCTTCTTGCCGGACATGGTTTCGATTATTCAGTCCGAGACGAAACAACGCAGATCTGGATCCTTCGCTGCAAAGTCACTGAAAGAAAAACACAAGAATTACAAGTTCTCAAAATTGCCGCTTGTTCTGTCGAGGCCTCACGAGCAACGAGTGGGTGCAGCCTTCAGAGCACAGGAACAAGAGGATGCTTCTTCGGATTCCCGCTCTCTTTATTCTTCTCCGGGAGGGCGTGCACCCTCCTCCGGTACGCCTACTGGGGCGTGGTCATCGGTGTATGTGTCTAGGACAACCCTTCTTGGGCGGGAAAAGGCGCGCCCCGGCTACGCCGCTTCGGGCATACCAGCCGAGACACGCCCCCGCCCAAAATGGCTTCCCGGGAGGATCGGGGCACGCAACCATACGTTCGGGGGGACCGAGTGGTCGCCCCTTTCCACATTCATCCATCCCTACAGTCCTGTACATATGCTGTCTTCAAAACACATACAAACAGTGAGTCAGTCACCAACCCATACAGCCACTTATACACAAAGTGAAACACTGATACATACATTTCAATATGTAAAAGTTACTTGCTAATATATGTATTCACTAAGATACACTTAATAAGGCAGTTAACCAATCAATTCTTTTAAAAACAAACATCCATTTACACACTTATTTAACCATTTATTCTTCCATCGTCCTTTACAAATACATTTATAAAACATATTTATTTTTCAGAAAGACACACATTCACTGGCTGGTGTCATCAGTGATGTCATGAGTGATGTCACTGACCATGTCATGAGTGATGTAATATGTGACGTCATCAGCAGTGCATTGTAGGCGCGCAAGTTATAGTGAGTCCAACTAACTATAACGTGGAATTTCATTGGTTTTATGTCAGTAAAATTTCCCGCTAACTATAACTGGTGTGAAACCTATGGTTTTTTCAGTGAATATATATATACATATATCCATCAATTGTTGCCACAACCAAGAACGGGCCCACACAGGAGAAAATACGCTGAAAGTTAAATGAAAGCTTGCTGCTGGGATGAAAACAAGGAACACAGATTCTTCTTAGAATCCAGCCTGACGCGTTTCATATTTTAATACTTCCTCAGAGGCTTGGAAAATGCCGACGAGCACAAGCATGTTGCGGGGCACTCTTAAATCTCTCCTGATACCAACACAAGTGGGCGTGGCCGTTCGCACAGCATTATGGTATTGGTAGTGCTTGCCACTCTTACTACATTGATTTAATGTGCCACGTTGCAAAAATAAAAGTTAATATTACCCAAGTGGGGGGCTGTCAGAACATTGTTGGGCCCAGCAGACTCGTTTTCGCTTCCATTACCAACTCCTGTCCCATCTCACAGTCACGCCGGTTGGCGTTCACTCGGGTCTTTGTTAGCAGCAGGGCTCTGTCCACGGAGGTTTACCTTCTTTTGAACCTCATAACCTGTACTGTCCTCAAGCATGTCTAGGCTCAGAATGCTTGGCCCCTCATTAGTGCCTACCTTACCATACTTTTGTTTTTCTCTTATTAGTTCAACCCTATGGAAGAGCTTTAACTGAATTGTAAATAAATCTACCTTATCTAATCATAGGATGAATGAATGAATGAATGAATGAATGAATGAATGAATGAATGAATGAATGAATGAATGAATGACTATAAAACTTTTAAAGCGCAAACTTAGCCCGAAGGCATCAAGGCGCTGCAGACAGGGTTAGTATATCAAAGTTCACAAATTGCTAAAACTCAAGGTTTAAGGGAGATGAGGACTGGAGCAAGAGAAAAGCCAGGTCTTCAAAGATTTTCTAAAGAGAGAATGTAGTTCCAAATTAGAGATTGAAAGAGGAAGCAGATTCCACAAATTGGCCTCCAACAGGCGAGAAAGCCCTCCCCCCATCTGTCTTTACTGAACCTAGCAACTGTTACCCAATTCCTAGTAGCAGATCTCAGATTCCTGCTCGGAATATAACGGTGAAACAGTTTATTAATGCCTTCAGAACCCTTGTTGTGCAAGGCCTTGTGTACCATACACAATGCTTTAAAAACAATTCTCCTCCCCAGCGAGGGCCAGTGAAGGTTCTTAATGGTGAATGAGATGGCATGAAATTTAGGGAGACCCATCACCAGCTTAGCAGCTGCATTCTGCACTAGTTGGAGTCGATGCAAAAGTCCCCCATGTATTCCTAAATAAAGGGCATTGCAATAATCCAACCTAAATACCACAAGGGCAACCACTGCCTGTTTCCGAGCTGAAAGGGAGAGAAAAGGAAAGATCTTCCTAAGAGTCCTTAGCATCCCAAAGCAGGTTGCGACGGTTCTATTTATTTGTGACTTTAATGACAGGGAGGTGTCTAGAATAATGCCTAGATTCTTGGCACTTAGACAGGGAACAGGGCAGGCTCCTAGAGAAACAGGCCACCAGGCCTTTGACCAAATATCAAGCTTGTCTCCAAAAACGATAACCTCAGTTTTATCCCCATTGAGTCTTAGATAGTTCTCCACCATCCATGCAGCCACCGCTTGCATGCAATTATTAACATTTGCTGCTGAGGCTGAGACACTCTCTGTGATGGAAATTATAATCTGAGTGTCATCAGCGTAGGACAGGACTTCTAAACCAAAAGACCTAACCACAGCAGCGAGCGGGACTACATAGATATTGAAGAGAGTGGGACTCAATGAGGACCCCTGAGGTACTCCACAAAACAATTTTTTGGGAGCAGACAAGAATTGGCCCATATTAACTATCTGTGACCGATCCATTAGGAAAGATGACAACAAGCTAAGTGCAGATCCCTCTATCCCAATGTCCTGGAGCCTACCAACCAGCCTACTCTGGGAGATAGTATCGAAGGCTGCAGTCAGATCAAGGAGGATCAGCAAGGTGGTGTGACCAGCATCAACATGTTGCCGAATTTTGTTAAAGACAACGGTTAGTGCTGATTCGGTGCTGTGCTCCCTCCTGAACCCATGCTGTGAACCATTGAGCAGTTGATATTCCACCAAGTAGCAACTGAGATGGCGGTTAAGAGGTTTTTCCAGGATTTTGCCAGGGACAGGCAATAATGAGATAGGCCTATAGTTTTTGGATTCAGCTGGATCAAGGGAGGCCTTCTTGAGCAGGAGTTTTACTACTGCAGTTTTCCACGCAGTGGGAAATTGGCCAGCAGAAATAGCAGATTTGATAATAGCCATTAGAGGAGATATAACTACCTCTTTTCCCAGTTTCAGGATCTTAAGAGGGCACAGTTCAAGTGGGGACCCAGACCTAATCCCACTTAACAGCGAATCAGTTTCTTCTTGAAGAATAGGTGGAAAATATCGTAAGTGACAGTTCCCGTAGGAAATTTCACTAAATCAAGAGGAAGAGATGTTTTATACTTACCCAGAATTGAATTCTCTATGGAGGTATAAATTTCCTTAATTTTGGTATGAAAGAAGTCTGCCATTTTATCGCAGAAATCCTGGGAAGCCTCTGTGCTGGCACTAGACACAGGGACTGAGAGGGAGTTGATAATAGCAAAAGATTCCCTAGGGGATCTAGTGGATTTGGTCATAGCTAAACAATAAGAAACCTTTTCCTCTTTAATAGCTACCTTATATTCCCTTAGCCGGCTTTTATGCAGTTCCCTTTCTAGTCTCGAGAGGCCCCTTCGCCATTTTCTTACCTGTTGACGGCAGACCTGCCTGAGTTTCCTCAATCTCGCAGAAAACCAAGGGGCAGAAGGACATTTTCTTGCCTCATAATGCTTCTTAAAGGGGTCAGGAGAGTCCGAGGCTGTAACCAGCCAATTGATAAACTCGCTGTACATGACATTAACATCGACATAGGAAGAGGGACAGTATTCACCGAGTTTTGATCTTATCAGTAGCTGTTATCTAACCAGTGTTACCACAATAACAAGGCTTCTCACGAAGGAATGAGCTTGCTTGGTGTAGTAGTATTTTTTGATCAGCTGAAGTTAATTTGGTGGCATGCATCAGTGAACCTTATATTCAATTTCATTTTTATTTCAATTTGGTACACATTGTGGATAGCTTTTCATTTAAAGCACTCAGACGAATTCTTGCAGACAATCTGAAATTTCACATGATCAATAAATCTCAGTTCAAATTGCATAAATAAATCTATTAACAATGTTATCAGTTTTAGACACCAGATTGCACCAATACTTATATGACCTAAGCCTTTTCATTTACATTTTGGGCCCTTATGTTAAACCTATTTGTTAAACCTCTGAACCCTCAACGGTTGTAATTACAACATGTTTGACATCACCCAGAACTGTTCTCTGCCCATTAGGCATAAAAACCTTACTAACTACCTATATGTAGTGATCAAGTCCACACAGGTAGAGATAGTTCAGAGAGGTTTATTCAAGGTACTTGTAAGATCACAAGAAGATCAGAGTGAGACCCCACCAGGAGCAGCCAGCATGCTGCTCAGCCCAGCCAACTGTGGCTATTTGACTCACAACATTCTGTAAGGTGACATCACATCAAGGTTCCACAGAGAGGGCCAGCATAACATGGCAGTCAAGGTACAACATATCCCCCTTTCTTCTTCGAAAAATCAACAATGAGAGAACAAGAGAGAAGAACCGAGAGAGAGGAGACACTGAGGAAACAGAACCGTAAAACCATTGAAAGAGGAGAAACAAGAGCAAAATGGAAAAGCAAGGAGAAGGAAAACAAAACATAGGAACCATCCTCCCTTCTATACACAAAAACAAAGACAGGAAATAACATAGTCAGGGAATAGGACAAACTTTGTGTGTAACTTCCACACCGTGCACTGGAGTAATGCAACTGTGTTAATAAAGCACATATGAATAGCATCTCATGACAAATCCCAAACAGTGAAAGGAATATCTTATTGAATATAATTGTGATGGGACTAAGGCCCATAGCGTACACCCTGTGTGGGGTATACTAAACTCTGTCTGTATGCTAAATGTGGGTGTGACTTAAATATGGGTAGGATCCCGAATACATGGGTAGGAACCTGTGACTAAAATATGGGTAGGTACCCAAATACATGGGTTGGAACCCGTGACTATAATATGGGTAGGAACCCGTAACTAGTCTCTGGATTAGAGAAAGTTATATAAACAACAGGACTGAAACCTTTGCATGGATGCCCTGTGAACGGTAGACAAGAGTAGTACACAAAAAAACTGACAAATGTACAAATATACCAAGTGCAGATGGGACTAAAACCCTCTGCGATCCCAGTTAGGGAAGACTAAAATGTGTACAGCAAATAAAGTTGACAACGGGAAAGGTAGCATGTAATGGAAAATAACTTCCCTCCCAACGGACATGTGTTACTGTGAGAAATCATACACCAACAAGAAAAACTGTAGAGAACAAACATTTGAAAGCAAGTAAACTGCACAATAAGCTTAGTGGAAGTCATTGGTGTGCCCATCACCATGGTAACACAGGCAGACATAAAAGAAATCCTCGAAGTGTCCAGAACAAGTTGACAAAAGGCAGAAACTCCATGGATCAGCGCGCATGTACAAAACAAACAAAGAGTTTAGCTCACCGTACAAAAGAAGAGTTGGAATTCCACAAACCTGTGAAACGATGCAGGAATGGGATACAAAAGGATCCTCCAACCGCGATCATGGTGAATAGTAACATACAAGAAATAACTTTATTGAAAATACTGTCTTCGTGGTTGGCACAGGTTGAAGGATGCTTCACGAAATGCCAAACAAATGTGTGATTGCCAAAGTGAGACGAGAAGACACAGTGAAAATCCGCCAATCCAAAAATGGTGGCACGCATCAAGGCGCCACACCGGATGGCTTGCAGGAACAACGTGTGTTGAAACGTCTCCCACAGCACAGCGATGGAAAAGTGTCCAGATATCACAGAAGGAAGGGAGGCAATGGCAGTGAGGTAATATTGTGAGTGGTCAGAATGTGCACGCGGTGAGGGGCTCGTGCTGTATTCAAGAGTAAACACCCCAACAGCCATGGTGCAGCCATGGTGCAGCCCCAACTGTCATCTGCCTCCAAAACACCAAACAAAATGCCCCACTCACCAGTAGACGCAGGGACAAACACCACAAGTTCCCAAGTGAAAAGGTGACTCCAAAAGAGATTGGCCTCACCACAGTTTAAAAAACAAAACGTGACCACAGCTGACCTTGCTTTCACTGTTCCGCCCAGCCAACTGTTGCTATTTGACTCCCAACATTCTGTAAGGTGACATCACATCAAGGGTCCACAGGGAGGGCAAACATAACATGGGAGTTAAGGTACAACACTATGAAACTGTGGGTTCCTCTTAGACAGGTTTAGATTTCTGTTTTGCATAACTCACACCATTGTTTTACCATATCTGCAACTCAAAAGCATAGCTAAGAATAAAGTAAGCTCCTACAGCCAGCTTGAAGTGTTCCCCATGAATCATGAAGGCAGACAAACAGCACCCAGTGGGAATGTGCAATGGACCCAGGACCACAATTAGAGAGCAACTGGCTACTTTATTAGGACTAGTTTGTAGCTAGATTTCAAACCTTACAATCAATACAATCCTCCACCTCACTGACACATTAAAATATCTATCCCCCACCCATGTAGTTCTCTGAAGATATGAAATCACTCAATCAAACAACCCAATATCCAATATCCTCTTCAACCACTTTCCTTTCAACCCTGCCCAAACATTGCTTTCCATGTGCCACATCTTCAACCTTGCACCTTGTGACCCCACCCAACCCTTTACTCTTAGTGCCTCAGACCTGCTACCTGTCCTAATTGCAGAAATGAAACCTAGTCCATTACCTGCTATCTCAATAAAGTAACCCCCAAACACCCAAATGCTGAACCATCGTCCAAGAGGAACTAGAACCAGGCAGAAAGAAGGGAGGAACAGGCACTAGGAAACACTAGACACACAACCCCAGCACAACAAGGAAGAGGCCAAATTGCCATTGATCCCAAAGCCCAGCCTTCTCAGAACCACCTATTACTAAGCCTCCCGCCCTGGAATGGTCCCCTGCCCAATTGAACCCAGGGGGAGATGTCATGACTCATCTCCGCCCCAGGTCTCTCATCAGGTGGGTTGGCACAGAAGAACCAGCACTACATATTAGAGAAGACATGTCTGCTTTATTAGCATGTTTGCAGTTAAATTCCAAACACTACATTCAAAGCAACCCCCATCCTACTAATACAATAAAAAAACAATCTCCCACCTTTCACTCTGAATATGAACTCACCCAATCAAACAACATCAACATCCAATACCAACTACTATTCCCTACAACGTCGTCCTTTCAACTTGACCCAAACATTACCTTCCATGTGCCAAATCTTCTCCCTCCACCCCAGCAACCTACCAACCCTTCCATCTTAGTGTCTCAGCCCTGTGCTTCCCTGCCACTCAGGAAAACATTTCTGGTATCACACCAACAAAATAAAATCTGAGGGCTGTCACTGCAACATCCTAATACCAACTGTGTGCCATCTCCCACTCATGGGCCACCACTCTATTAGCTTTTCCTGTTAACCCCAATAACAGAAATTCTGTCCTGTATCTATAGTAAATAATATTCATTATCTAAAAATTGAAGATCTACCCTGTGCTCCGGAGAGAATGAAAAATTGGCCTGCATTGTGCTGTTATATAGCAAAAAATCTATACCTTCGCCAATGAAAAAGTGTTTATTCTCCCTATTCACCTTTCTTCTGGCCAAACTCTCCTCTGGAATATTACCATCAAATCACACAAATCCCTAACCAGGCCCTAACTATCGGGTCGGAATCACAGCAGAGATCTTTCGATCTTAGCCATTTGAAGAATGTGTGTGGGGGTTGTATAAGTGTAGGGTAGTGCACAAGTGATTAAGTGTACTTACTCATTTTAGTATTCACAAAAGGCACTTACTCATCAATGAGTAAGTGCCTTCTGGGAATACCAAAATGAGTAAGGGGTATATTATCAAGACAGGCGATAAAATTATCGCCGTTTTAGCGGCAGAAAACTGCAGCTAAAACGACGATAATGGACTTGATAATATGCTCTATGGAATTCCAATTGAAGCCCATGTTGGATGTCCTTCACATCTACCATGGGCTTCAATTGGAATTCCATAGACCAAATTATGAAGCCCATTATCACCATTTTACCGGCAGTTTTCTGCCGCTAAAACGGCGACAATTTTAATCACCTGTCTTGATAATATGCCCCTAAGAGCCTTCTGTTAAAACAAATATGGTAGTAAGGGCCCAAGATCCGTAACCCATGAGATTGAATAGTGTGACATTATTGATGCGGGTGGATTAGATTCGTCATATTTAGTCATACAATACTACAGGAATGGTGAATTATTGGGTTGTGTTAGTGAGAGAGAAAAGAGATGAAGAGAGAGAAGGAAAAATGGGGAACATGTGATAAAGGTGCTGGCAAGTGCAGGTGACAATTTTAGTGAGAATTTCAAAAATGTGTTAAGGGAAAGTGGACATCATAACATCTTTTCACGCACAAAGTTTAAGCTTAGTGTCGTGAACAAATCCTTATGCAGTGGTCATATCTGGATGCGTAGCTATGATTTAATTCTCCATGCTTTCACACGAGTATATAAGTTAGTGGTAAAAAGCCTCCACCACGTGCAAAGTAAAAAGCTTCACAAAAACTCCATACAGAATGACTGTTGTACTTCATGAGTTAGTAATTGGTATTAAGAACTATAACCTATGAGGTCAAACAGTATGACATTTACCGATACTGGGTTGATTAGATTGGTCATATTTAGTCATAAAATATTACTGGGATGGTGAATTATGGAGATGTGTTATTGAGAGAGAAAAGAGGGAAAGAGAGCAGAGGAAAGATGGGGAAGATGTGATAAAGGTGCTGGCAAGTGCAAGGTGACAATTTCAGTGAGTATGGGAAAGAAGATATCACAAAGCTTTTCATGCATGAATTTTAAGCTTAATGTGGAGAACCAATCCTTATGCTGTGTGCTCATATATGTATGTGTAGGTATGATTTAATTTTCCATGCATTCACATGAGCATATAAGTTAGTGATAATTTTACAGAGAATTGTGTATCAAACATGACATGAAAAAACAGATTACCTCTTAAAAACATTGAGTACATCTTATTTCTTGTGCATTGCACTCAGCGTCATTAAGCACATGTTTTGCGGCAGTAAGGCGAAATGGGAATCTCTTTCTAGATGAAAACAAACATAATATATTGCACAACAGAGTATGGAGATAATTTTATGTTCAAGTAACATTAGTCCCTAAGAATTGTGAACATATTGCTGGGAGCATGGTCTATCAGCCTTGACATGTATCATCTTAATATTAAACCTATGGTTATCGCATGAACGCTATGAGCTCAAGTTTTAAGCAGGAGTAGTTGCTCAAAAGTATTATGAGTTAGTGCTGACAACAAGTCGCTGTGAGCAATAATGGCAAACCGGGTCAAAATAATTATATAGTTAGGCAAACTCAAGGTCAAAAGAATAAGTCTACCGATGGCGACCAAATATAATCGTTACAGTTCTGTTGCTATGTAGCAGTAAAGAGGACAGACTCAGTCTGAGAATTATGTGTTTTTCACTGGCCATGAAAGGATGATCAATTATAAATGCAATGCTTTCGCAGTGGTTTACTATTCTTATGCACCTTTTAGATAATAAAGAAAGGTGCAAGTAGGCACTGATCCTATAACACTTACAAAGTCGATCACTCAGTTTTGGTCTCATCCAAGGACAAATCCCTCAATGCAGGTCCGTGCTGGTGCTGATTGGTGTTTTGTGTAGGCGCCATATTTATTAAAGAGAGGACAACCTTGAGTGAGAACTTGTGTACGGATAGAGATGGTCGCCATTTTGGAGTGCCCTTATCATCCATTTTGGAGTGGTGTCATTTGCCAATGAAATGTGCATATTGGCATTTGTTTGATGATGTTTATATATAGATATGGCTAAATTTGCATATATAAGTATTGGTCAAAAGTACTGACACTATGTCTAGCCTTCTATTTGATTTTAAGATTTAAAATCATGGTCTTATCTTTGAGGATTGGACTGCACTATGGGCAAAGCAGCACATTATTTATTGTTTAACTGGATGTAAGGATTCGTTTAAAAATTTGGATAATTATCTTGTTTGAACAAGGATATTGATGTTCATCATTCTGCTTACAAGAAGGTAGGTAGGAAGGGAGGAAGGAAGGAGAAGGACACTGATAGGAGAACATGTTTAGAATCATTACAAAGGAAAGGCAGAGGGAGATACTGAGTTACAAATCAGTAAAACAGATTTTAGAGAATATCTCTGAAAATGCCATTGTTGCATCACTTTTCGAATCAGTTATGTCAGGCAATATTCAAGAGCCTTCATAGCATCCCAAAAAGTCAGTCTCCTGGCTGGGTGGTCCATCCCTTAGGTTTTCAAAGCTAGTAGTGCCTCACAGAGTCTTTATTCAGGCCTTTTGCCACTGTTTCAAAATGGATGATAAGGGCACTCTCTTGTTGTTTTAGTTCAAATTCTAAGTTTCCACTTCGTTCATGCTGTTTCAATTTCTGCAGTCCACAGAAGGAAAAGTTGTGAGAATGTGCATGGTATTTTTCAAATTGTTCTACCAGTGGTTGTTTTAGATCAGTTTTGTGGATATTGAGGTAGTGTTCTTGAATCCTAGTTTTCTAGGGTCTAATAGTACTACCTATGTAGTGTTGGTTGCAAGGATAGGAGATGAGATAAATTACATTGGTACTCTAGTAAATAATGAAATCCCTGATCCAATAGATCTGCCATTGATAGATATTTTCTTTGTTTTGGACATTCCCAATTTACATATTGAGAAATTGGAGCATATATAGAGCCCATTGGTTGTTGAAGAAAGGTTTTCACATCTTTTTTGTCTTGAAACAATGAGCAGCATAATTGATCTCTGAGATTCCTAGCTTGTTTAAAACTAAATTGTGGTGAAGCATTCATGACATCAGATATTGTAGAATTCCTCACGAGCAATGACCAGTGTTTTTTTAAAGTTCTTTGGATGTGATAATGGCCGTCATTGTCTTTAGAAGTGAACCGAATAGTTGGGGATGATTCCTTAGATTTACTGTTGTGCAGTATTGAGTTACGGTCGGTGTTTGAATAAAGATGTTGGGTCTGAGGCAGGTTGCTTCGATTGCATCCCCTCTAGCTGAGATGCTCAGTGATTTATTAGGATTTTTTATCATAATGCTCTTGTCTTCTGATCCACGTAGATTGTGAGGTCAAAGAACTAAATTTTTCTTTCACAGGTAGTATATGTAATTTCTATTCCCCACTTATTTGGTGTCAGGCTATTGATGAATTGTTTGATTAGAGTCTCCAATCCTTGCCAAATCAATAGTATATCATCAACATACCTTCCCCTGAAAACAATGTTCCTGGAAGGTGTTCCGATTGATCATTCCAAAGCCATTGCCGTTTAACTTCCCCCACAAGGTCACAGGCATATGGTGGGGCAGAACGAGCCTCCATTGCATTACCTTGCAAGAACAGGAGATGAGACTGATCACATTGGTACTCTCGCAATTAATGAAATCCCTGATCTGACAGATCTGTCCATTCATAGATATTTCCTTTATTTTGGACGTTCCCAATTTACATATTGAACAATTGGAGCAGGTATAGAAGCCATTGGCATTGAGAGATTTGTCCTAGGATGAGACCAGCATTGAGTAATCAACTCTGTGTTTTAGCATCAGAGTCTACTTGCACCTTTCTTTATTATCTAAAACGTGCATAAGAATAGTCAACCAGCCCAAAATTCCCGTGCAAAAGCATTAGATTTATAATTGATTATCCTTTCAAGCCCAGTGAAAACACATCATTCTCAGATTTGGTCTGTCCTCTATAACGTTGCACGGTAACAGAACTGTAATGATTGTATTTGGTCGCCCTCATTATGCTCATTCTTTTCTTAACCAAATACGCTTTTGACCTTCGCCTAACTATCAGATTATTTTGACCGGGTTTGCCTTTACTGCTCACTGTGACTTATTATTGGTACCTCTCTTAGCACCAACTTATGATACGTTTTGAGCAACCACTTCTACTTAAATCTCGAAGGCATAGCGTACATACCATATCCATAGGTTTAATATTAAGATGATACATGTCAAGGGTTATAGACCTTGTTCCCAGCAATATGTTCATCATTCTTAGGCACTAATTTTATTTGAACAAAGAATTATCTCCATACTCTATTGTGCAATATATTATTTTTGTTTCATTGAGAAAAACATTTCCAGTTTGCCTTTCTGCCACAAAACATGGGCATAATGATGCTGAGTGCAATGCTCAAGAAATAAGATGTGCTAATTGTTTTTAAGAGGTAATCTGTTTTTTCATGACATGTTTGATACACAATTCTCTATAAAAGTATCACTTACTTATATGCTCATGTGAATGCATGGAAAATTAAATCATAGCTACACATCCATATATGAGCACACAGCATAAGGATTTGTTCTCCACACTAAGCTTAAAATTCATGCATGAAAAGCTATGTGATACCTTCTTTCCCATACCACGTTCTTTAAATACTCACTGAAATTGTCACCTTGCACTTGCCAGCACCTTTATCACATCATCCCCATCTTTCCTCTGCTCTCTTTCCCTCTTTTCTCTCTCAATAACACAACCCCTTAATTCACCATCCCAGTAATATTTTATGACTAAATATGACCAATCTAATCAACCCAGTATCGGCAATGTCATACTGTTTGACCTCATAGGTTATAGTTCTTAATATCAATTACTAACTCATGAAGTACAACAGTCATTCTGTATGGAGTTTTTGTGAAGCTTTTTACTTTGCACGTGGTGGAGGCTTTCCTTTGATCATATTGGAGCCACATAACTCAATGTCACTTATCATATCTTTTCAACCTTGAGAAAGCCCCAGGCAACATGGTCAACAGGGGACGAAACATGTGTCGTCAGTCAAAAATCATTACCCTGAGTTTGATATTATGAATATGATGAAAATCATGATCTGATAATTAAAAAGCAATACCGCAAATAAAATAAGATACAACATGTTTCTTTGCATTCTACAATTAAAAATGAGCAAAACTGATCAAGAATATTTAAAAAATAAAGTAGGAGGACGTACTAAACCATTTCTACAAATTCCTTATTACAGGGTCAAAGAAGACCTACACTCCAAGCAATGTCCTACCACATACATAAAGGAAAGAGGCATTATTTACCCAGTGAAAAAGTACTTGGATCTCAACAATTTAACCACTATGATCTAAATAACAGACTCTCTGACCTAGCACACCAGCGATCCTAAGCAAAAATATAAAAAATTCGAACCACCAACTCTTCACAGTAGATCCTACAGTCTCATCTTAAACTAAAGAACATTAGAGAGCAAAGAAATACAAGACTAAATAAAGTCTTTGATACAACAGGTGCTGGCATTTCTCGACAATCAAGTACAACAAACCATCTCTCCGCAAAAATTACCTTTCAAGCCCTAGAAAGAGCACTAAAAAAGAAGCCTCGAAATGGTGGAAAGGAGCTTTACTAAAAATACTTGGAACATGATCTCATCCCAAGACGCTTAAGAATTCTCATATTCCTTCTTGTAGAAACAACAGCTATTGAAAGACTCCAGCAATGGGAAGACAACTTATGAACAGCTTCCAATAACATGCTACACCAGCTATTAGATATAGCTCAAGAAGAGTTTGACAAATACAAAAAGGAGGTAGACTCCCTGATCAAACAAATTGAGGAGGCTAACTGGGGAGACATCACCACCAAAAGTTACGGAATTCTAAAAAAATGCCTTGTTGACTATGAAGAGGACATTATACAGAGAAAAAATAGAAAGTTCAGACGTGACTTTACAGAATACCAGCTAGGTAGAGTGTTCACCTTTGCTAAAAATATGATAATTTTAAAACATCTACTATTCTAACACATCCAATTAGTTCTACTGAAATATTTACCTCCTTGGAGGCAGAATCTGTGGGAGATATGGCTAATACGAGGCCCACCCACCCAGTGGTAAATTTTCACAAGGAAGTACGCAGACACCATTTAGGAAATGCACAAGACAACCACACAAGACCTCCAAGTACAAAAACCCAAGAGCCAAGTACAATAAGAGTATAAACCAAGACAAGGAGCAAAGAACTCACCAAGACCCAACCTCAGACAACCAATTAGTTGGAAACGTATCCAGCAGGACACTACAACCAACCATTAACCAAATCTTGAGCAAAGGTCTCTCTTTCTGTCCTACAGACCATTGGATCTCATGCTGACAAAAGTTGATCTCTTCAAATTCATGAGAAAACAAAAATGTAAGTTGTTCTTTGGCGATAAATTACAGCAACAGTCATCTAGTGGGAATCTACCACAAACTAGTCAGCTGTCTGCTCAAGATCTTGAGACTATTCACTTGCTCACCAACTTATTCACAATGGATGAAAGAGAAGGACTGGAGTCACTACCCATAACTGCTTCAAAATTAGGAATTGACATTTTCCATTCTAAACCATCACCCATCTCCATCCCCTCTCACTTCGCACCTGACCTACCATCTGGCAACAATAAATATCTGTTTCTAATGGCTCTAACCAATGATTTGACAGGCACGAGCCAAAGTCAGCCATGTGCCAATGCCATCACAACATGATCCCAACCCTATAACTGTTGCCCAGAATTCACAAACCTGGAACACAACCCAAAGGCAGACCAATCATTGCAGGTATTGACTGAATCTGCTGAGAAGCTTGGAACATTTAGTGATGAAGGGTTACAACGATTCATAAAGGATCTACCGTCTTTTATTAAGGACACAAATGACATCCTACAAATGCTTCAAAATATTGTCTGGCAACCCGACTATATCTTGACAACAATAGATGTGGTTAGTCTCCACACCTCCATGAAACATTGAGATGGAATTGAAGCAATAAGAGAGTGTCTACATACTAGATCTGTAAACTACTTTGGGAGGAATCAGATGAACATAGAAATGTTGGAATTTTGCCATTAAAACAACTACTTTCTCTTCAAGGTAGAATTCAATCTACAGTTGCAAGGTACCACAATGGGGGCTAATTTTGCACCACCATATGCTTGTCTCCTTGTGGGGAAGTTGAACAACAATAGCTTTGGAACGATCAATTGGAAAACCTCTCCAGGATCGCCGTTTTCTGGGGAAGGTATATTGATGATATAATATTGATTTGGCAAGGACCGGAGACTCTTCTCAAACAATTCCTCAATAACCTGACACAAAATAAGTGGGAAATAGAAATAGCACATACTATCTGTAAAAGAGAAATTTAGTTTCTTGACCTCACAATCTACTTGGATCAGAATATACTGCACACACAAATTCATTGAAAAAACATATCTGCCAACTCTAACCTTCATGTTTCAGGCTGTCACCCACACCACACAAATATTCCAGTGGGAGGATACTAAAGAGCCCGTAGAAATTGTAGCCGACAAGAGCATTATGATAAAAAATCTTCAGAAATCACTGACTGTCTCAACAAGAGGGGATACAACAAAATCAACCTAACCGTAACTCAATACTGCACGACAGTAAATCGAAGGAATCTTCACCAACTATTCGGTTCACTACCAAATACAATAACCAACATTTTCACATCCAAAGAACTTTAAAGAAACACTGGTTGTTGCTTGTTAGTAATCCTACAATATCTGATGTCACTAATGCTTTACCAACATTCAGTCTTAAATGAGCTAGGAACCTCAGAGATCAATTTTGTCCCTCATTTTTCAATGTACATAAAATACAGAGAGAGGGGCCTCTCAAACTAAAGGGACAGGGCACCCAGTAAGACTTAAGCTCCAAATGTATGATTTCCTTTATGTTCACTTATCTTTCAAACACTCCACATATATTCACATGGATGAGAACAGTCCTGAACGGAACACAAAATGACAGGATATTAAAATGCTTATAAATTCAGTTTAATAAAACCATTCAATAAAATATGCATCAAGTTATACATTAGAAAAAAAAATCTAAAAAGCACTAATCTAAAAGCTATAGTGATATAAAAATTTGGAAAAGACACTAAAAGAGACAATCACATTTGTCATAGACACTGTAATTCCTGAAAATGCATAGAAACAACACATAGCAAAAATACTCATTCTTTGTCAGAATGTGGTCCTATGTTACACATATTTACCAACACACAAAGCATTCACTGTAAAAAAAAAATCACTTTTAGTTATTTACATTTTTTCATAGAGATACGTGAGTAAGGTAAGGAAGTTGTGGCCCCGTCCTGAAGAAGGAACACAAGTTCCGAAACATGTCGACGCACACCAGAGGTAATGTCCATAATTATGACAACTAACCTCACATTGCACTTCTTTTACTAGTACCAGCCCGAGGTTGTGAATAAAGTTTTTTTCTGAAACTACGAGCCAGGTACTTTTTAAACCTTCACCATACCTCACCACTCACATCCATAAATACCCTTTCACTTTCATCACACGCACCATGCATAGTCTACCCTTTCAGTGCTCCCGCGTAGTCGCAGGTCGCAGCACGCCGCATCCCGTTAGAGGGGTGCGAAGACCCCGATGATGAAGCATGACACCAAGGGGCCTGTTGGTGTGTGAGGGGTATTTTATAAAACACTGAGTGTTCCCCACTTCTGTGGTCTACACTCTCCCTGTCCACTATGAGTAGGATACCAAAATTCAAGCCCATATCCAATGCCATCCGTAAACTTCATTGGTTGCCAATCAGACAACGTATTAAATTCAAAGCCCTCTGCATTGCCTTCAAAAGCATTCATTAAAAAGCACCTTCCTTTCTTAAAGATGCCCTTTGTCCCTATCGACCACTACGCAATCTTAGATCTGCTGATGCTAATCTTTTGAAGGTAATTAAAACTAAAAAAGCAACTTGGGGAGATAGATCCTTTGCAGTAGCTGCTGCTAAACTATGGAACACCATGCCAGGACATCTAAAAAACGCTCCACCATTATTATCATTCAGGAAACAGTTGAAGACGTGGCTGTTTAATTACTAAATCCCTTTATCCCCTGGCCCAACCTTTCAATTTTTGTTCTGTCAAACCGCCAAGACACCCTTGGGTAAACGTGCGCTCAACAAATTGCATAAATAAATAAATAAATATAATTTTGGAATCAGCACAATGTGTGCCCTGAAAGAAAGCCAAACAGCTCATGTTTACCTTCCTTGGAATGATTTACAATTGTTTCTGATGTACCGGGAAAAATGTCTGCTTGTACTCTTGGTACCATCAATATACCCCCATTTTGAGAGTGCATTTTCAGTAGCTGTATATGATTGTGGCAATTCCTTCATGTTGCATTGGCATTGTAGATGTCCCATATCGATTTTTTCCACATGAGATAGCTTCCACCATGATGACAGATGTCACATGGAGGGAAAAACATCTGGCATCAATATATCCTTACTGAAATAAAGTGGAATTGCCTCAGTTAATGTGGCGAAGGTAGTAACCTCAAAAACAGATTTAAAATCTTCCAGTACTGTATACAAATATCGAACCAGTTTCAATAAACAATCCAGAGTATTACTTTTCATGACTATCTGTAGTAGTTGATCGCCAAAGAGATCTAGTTAATACTGCTAACACCTATGAATATATATGACTTAAAGGGGGATACACAATGCTGAGAGTGGAAATATTTCTTCTGATGAAAGCAGATCTTGGACAGCATGTCATGCATAATTGCTAACACCATCAATAGACCAATGTCAACAACTGCATTGTTGCTGCTGTTCACAGAATGTGCTCATTCTAAATACATGGTCTTGCATTGCATGAGTGTCATTAAAGAGTCTGTTCATCATCTCAATACAGGATAAACACCTATTATTTTATTGGACCACCCTCTAGCCGCTAGCAAAACAAATTCAATGAGATGTACTACATCTATATGGTGAAGAGGTTATCAACTATGAAAATACTGCATCGGATTCAGAACTCTGTTGCCGAACTACTCCTACATGTAAAGCCTCAAGCCCAAATCTCCACAGCCTTGAGGGCCATAAATTGCTTACTGACGGCCAGAAGAGCCACCTTCAAGCTGCTCTGTATCACTACAAGGCAAAACATCGAACAATACCGATTTTCATGAGGAATAAAATCACCAACTACATTCAACAAAGGAACCTATGATCAAGATTGGCACTTCACCTCCAGATTCCATCATTAAAAAAAGACCATAGGTGCTATATCTTTCTCTGTTCGAGTAGCCAAACTATGGAATTCATTACCCCCAAACATAAGATCAATCAATAGCTATCTTATTTTCAGAAGACTACTTAAGAGGTGGCTCATTCCTACATAACCACCATACTCAAACACTATGTACAGATATCCCTGTGTATGTTAACATTTATAATTTGATTATATATATGCATCTAGATATGTGTACTTCTTTGTACAACTATAGTTTTTAAAATGTATAGATATCCTACAGTTCTGCTTAACAAATTTATGTATACATTATTCTATTCTTAACATGTTTGTATTTGTATTTGTATTGGTTATTTGTAGAGCGCAGCTATCGCTCCGGAAGGAGCATCTTGGCGCTAATAGAACAAAGTGCAAACAATTGCGGTTAGAGTTAAATGGCTGTCAATGCGTACTCATCTGGAAGATTAAAAATCCAGGTTTTAGATGTTTCCTGAATTGTTTTTCTTGAGTGAGTTGTCTGAGATGTTTGGGCATTGCATTCCAAGCCTTGGAGGATAGGAAGGTTAGGGTTTTGCCCCCCTTGGTTGGCGTGTAATGGGGGAAGCGCTTGATAAGGTACTTCGGACGGTTCCATGAAAAGCTCGAAAGGCCACAATCAGGATTTTAAATAAAATCCTCTTGTGGAGGGGTAGCCAATGTAATGTTTTTAGGGCTGCTGATGCTGAGGATTTTCTTGGCAATTTGAGGACCAGTATAGCTGCCGCGTGTTGCACACTTTGGAGTTTTTTTCTTAATGCCGGCCATCAGGCCATTGCAGTAGTCCAAGCGTGCGAGAATTAGGGCTACAGTGACTGCTTTGCGTGAGTTGATGGGCAGGAAGTCAAAAAATTTCTTTAAGGATTTGATGATGCTAAAGCAGCTTCCTGCAACATTCCTCACGTGCTGGTCGAATGAAAGTTCGGTGTCAAATAGGACCCCTAGGTTTCTTGCTGATGTTACAGTTTGTGGGGGGGCAGGAGAGTCTTCAGGCCACCATTTGCTGGAACAGAAATGTTGTGATTTTCCCATAGGAAGAATCTCTGTTTTACTGACATTACATTTAAGATGGTTTTTGTCCATCCAGAGAAACACATCCTTCAGACAATTCTTGAGGTTTTGCTCGGCAGTGGTGGAGTTCTTCTCCAGGGGAACAATGAGCTGGGTATCATCGGCATACGATGTTACGAGTATGCCGTATGATTCAATGAGGGCTATGAGGGGGATCATGTAAATATTGAACATGAGCGGGCTCAAAATAGAGCCCTGAGGAACTCCTGACAAGATCTTTTTTTCCTTGGATAGGAAGGTGCCTAAAGTGATAGTTTGTGATCTCTCCGTCAGAAAAGAAATAATCCATGACAATACTACCCCTGAGACTCCGATATTTTTAAGTCTTCCTATCAGTATTGTATGGGAGATGGCGTTGAACGCCGCTGTGAGGTCTAATAAAATTAGGACGGCGTTCTTTCCTTGATCCTGCAGGGTTTTCATGGAGTCGGAGAGCTCGATTAGGGCTGTTTCTGTGGAATGGTTAGATCTAAAACCCGATTGTTGGGGATGCAAGATATTGTTGCTCTCCACATACCTTTTTAGTTCTTTATGTACCATCTGTTCTGTAATGTTACCTAGGACTGGGAGGAGTGATATTGGGCGTAAGTTGGCCAGTTCTGTGGGGGGTTTGTTGTGTTTCTTCATTAGTGGTTTTACGACAGCCTGTTTCCATTGACGAGGAACTGTGCCTGTATTAAGAGAAGTATTAACAATCTTGTTTATCAGAGGATTGACCAAATCTATTACCTGGTGAAGAATTTTTGGGGGGCATGAATCAGAGGGAGCACCTGATTTGCAAGCAAGAATTACTTCCCTGGTGATGTCAAGCGATACTGGTGTGAAGGTGTTAAGATTGTTAGTTGTATTTGCTCCTTGGAGTAGGGGGGTAGAGGGCTGGTCGACTTTAGGAGTTGGGAAGTCTTTTTGTATGAGGTCAATCTTTTCTACAAAGAAGTCTGCAATTTGGTTGCAAAGCTCTAATGAGGGTGGAATTTCTGGCTGTAAGGATTTTGGGTGCGTAAAAGTCTTTACGATGGAAAATAGTGTTTTTGGGTTTGTTTTGCTTCCCTTATAGCTTTGGTGTAGTAATCCTTCTTAGCGATTTTAATAGAGGCTAGATATATTTTCCTCTGTTGTACATAGAGGATTCGATGGGCAGGGTCATAGGTTTTACGCCAGTTGCGTTCACCTTTCTTGCATAATAAATGGAGCTCTGCTAGTTTTGGAGTAATCCAGGGGGCGTTCGTCTTTCCTTTTTTTCCCATTTTGCGAGGATGTTTAGGTGGGACACGTTGTGTGATTTCTTGTTGCATCCAATTATGGAAATGTATTGAGTCTAGTTCTACATTGCCGGTCAAGATGGGAGTCTGAGTCTGTATTTCAGGTCGGAGTGTAAAACTGTCTTCGACCTTAGTCCAATTTATATTATTTGCTGTCTGTTGGCTTAGTTTTGATGAATTCGGAGGACGGGTTATTTGGATGTTAAAGGGTATCAGGCTATGATCTGTCCAAATTTGTGGAATGGGAGTTTGGACATTGAGAATGGGAAAGTTCGAGCATATCCCATCCAGGATATGACCTGCTTGATGTGTTTGTTTAGTTATTTTTTGCTGTAGATTAAAGATCTCCAGAATTTGGTGGAAAGTAAGCACCTGGGTATCTATTTTGGATTCCAGATGTAAATTGAAATCTCTTAGTAGTGTGAAATGAGGGTAACGGAGAAGGAGCTGCCCTAAGGAGTCGCTCAGTGAATTTAAAAATTTTGTTGTGGATCCTGGTGGGCGGTAAATTAGCCCTCCTGAAAAGGAGGTGGTGTCATTTAATTTAATGGAGAACCCAAACCCCTCGGAGCCCTGCAGGGGGTCTAAGTTAAAGGTGTGATATTTTATATGGCTTCTCAGTACCAGAGCAAGACCTCCTCCTCTTCCCTTCGTTCTGTCTTGCCTGACGATAGTATAGCCGTCTGGTAAGGCCATTGCTAAGTCTGGGTTACTGCTGTTCGTGAGCCATGTCTCAGTTATGAGAAGGCAGTCTAGGTCATGTTCCAGAATGAGGTCATTAATGTCCTGGCTGTGGGCACCCATTAAACGTGCATTTATCAGTACACCTTTAAAAATTTGGATGTTGGTATGAATAGTGGTGGGCGGGACTGTGATCTCTACAGGGGGCTCAAGAGAGGTCCACTTGCAGCGTTTACAGGTGAAAGGTCCCTCAATCTGGGTCATAGTCATGGTCATGGTACAGGCACATGGATTAGTATTATTGAGGGCATGAAGGTCGCTTGCCTGATATAGAAAGAGGGGGAGTGATGGTCCAGAGTGTCCTGCGCCTGTCGCGTCCTTGGCGCGGACGGGCGCAGACGGGCTCGCCTTTGGCGAGCCTTCGGCGTGCCGCCGGCGCGCCCGCTGCGCCCGCCCGCTGCGTGGACGGGAGGTGTTGATCTTCATATAGTGGTGGAGGAGGGTGGGAGGCGTCGCAAGACTAGAGCGCTGCCCTTTGTTCTCGCAAGATGGCTTCCGTCCCTGGGTTCGGTGCATCAGCTGTGAATCGCTGTGCAAGGACCAGGGATTGAGTAAGTGTAGGAGCGCGGGTAAGTGCAGCATTTCAAATGGAAATCAAGTCTTCCCTTGAAGTATACGCACAGCGTTTTTTAAAAAGGCAATTATTCTTCTAATTAGCACGTTGAGTGAAATACACACAATAAAAGAGCAAATGTACAAATTTTGTCATGCGCTATCCTAACCCCCGGCTTTCCGCCTCAGGGGACAATTAAAAATGCACAGTGAGCTAGATTGGGTAGGTTAGAAGCTGCTTTTGTACCTGGGAGGAAGGGAGGTGTCGCAAGACTAGAGCGCTGCCCTTTGTTCTCGCAAGATGGCTTCCGTCCCTGGGTTCGGTGCATCAGCTGTGAATCGCTGTGCAAGGACCAGGGATTGAGTAAGTGTAGGAGCACGGGTAAGTGCAGCGTTTCAAATGGAAATCAAGTCTTCCCTTGAAGTATACGCACAGCGTTTTTTAAAAAGGCAATTATTCTTCTAATTAGCACGTCGAGCGAAATACACACAATAAAAGAGTAAATGTACAAATTTTGTCATGCGCTATCCTAACCCCCGGCTTTCCGCCTCAGGGGACAATTAAAAATGCACAGTGAGCTAGATTGGGTAGGTTAGAAGCTGCTTTTGTACCTGGGAGGGCGGGAGGCGTCGCAAGACTAGAGCGCTGCCCTTTGTTCTCGCAAGATGGCTTTCATCCCTGGGTTCGGTGCATCAGCTGTGAATCGCTGTGCAAGGACCAGGGATTGAGTAAGTGTAGGAGCGCGGGTAAGTGCAGCGTTTCAAATGGAAATCAAGTCTTCCCTTGAAGTATACGCACAGCGTTTTTTAAAAAGGCAATTATTCTTCTAATTAGCACGTCGAGTGAAATACACACAATAAAAGAGTAAATGTACAATTTTTGTCATGCGCTATCCTAACCCCCGGCTTTCCGCCTCAGGGGACAATTAAAAATGCACAGTGAGCTAGATTGGGTAGGTTAGAAGCTGCTTTTGTACCTGGGAGGGCGGGAGGCGTCGCAAGACTAGAGCGCTGCCCTTTTTTCTCGCAAGATGGCTTCCGTCCCTGGGTTCGGTGCATCAGCTGTGAATCGCTGTGCAAGGACCAGGGATTGAGTAAGTGTAGGAGCGCGGGTAAGTGCAGCGTTTCAAATGGAAATCAAGTCTTCCCTTGAAGTATACGCACAGCGTTTTTTAAAAAGGCAATTATTCTTCTAATTAGCACGTCGAGTGAAATACACACAATAAAAGAGTAAATGTACAAATTTTGTCATGCGCTATCCTAACCCCCGGCTTTCCGCCTCAGGGGACAATTAAAAATGCACAGTGAGCTAGATTGGGTAGGTTAGAAGCTGCTTAGGTCACTGCATAGTTTTTATGTAAGTTATTTGTTTAGATGCTTATGGGTGTCTGTTTTTTTAGCTATTGCAATATGGAAATATTATAAATGTTTAATCTACAAGTGCTTCACTGTTGAAATATTGAGAATAAAATAAAATAAATCAAAATAATGATTATAAAAACATACAAATAATTTGACTTCAAGTACAGCAACACTTTAAAGTCTGAGTTTATGCAATACAAATTTAAACCTCAGTACATGATCTTTTTTATTTGTATATACATTTTCTATGGAATCATGTATCTATATATGTATTGCTTTTCTCCTGTGGAGAAAAAAAAGTTCACTCTCTCCAATGCACTACTCTGTCTCACCCTATACCTCAGTGAATATAAACCTCAATCTCCTATTATGATCTCCAAAATAACCCTTCTAGACTCTTCCCTCTGCTATTCCCCCTGGCTCACCCCAAACCTCATTTTGCTACTATGAGCTACCAAACAACCCTTTAAAAATTCTTCCCATATGTATCCCACCTTCGACTCATACCAAACCTCAGTTTACTACTATGATCTCCTTAATACCTTTCTAGAGAATCTTCCATCATTCTTCTCTCCTTTTACTCATCCCAAACCTAATCTTACTGCTATGATGTTCCAAATATAACTTTCTAGATTCTTCCCTCCCTCCTTTATTCTATTCAATCCAAATCAGACTCACATGACCACTGTTAGACCTGACATCCTTTGGCATGGTTTTCCCATGTATTTTTGTATCTGCTTCCTGTGTGCTGGGCTTCGTTTTTGCTGGTCTAGATGCTTTGGGCCCTTTGCCACTGCTGATCATGGCCAAAGTGCAAGTGCTCCCTATGTAAATTGTGAATATGGATTGGTGTTCTCATGATTAGCTTGTTTGACTTACTACTAAGTCCCTAGTACAGGGCACTGTGTGTGCCCAGGGCCTGTAAGTCAAACGCAGCTAGTGGGTCTGCAGCTCTGATTGTGCTACCCAAATAAGCAGCCTTGCAAAATGTTCTCAGACCTGCCACTGCAATGTCTGTGCGCAGTTTGATACTGCCATGTTTACCTGACAAGTTCGCCCATTTGCCAGGCCCTAACCTTCCCTTTTCTTACATGTGAGTCACCCCTAAGGTAGGCCCAAAGTACCCCTGTGGGCAGGGTGCTGTGTATGTGAAAGACAGGACATGTCCGGATGAGTGTAACATGTCCTGATAGTGCACTACAGTAGATTTCATTGAGACAAGGTAGAAATATGGAGTTTAATGTGCCTGAACTCAGAATATAAAAATGCAAACATTTCTTTATCAGATTTTCCTACTTTTTTAAAGTCAGTTATAGATCCTCCTAAAGTTGGTCAATGAAGGTTTCCACCTTGATGTATGTGAACGATTTAGTTTTCATGTCACTCACTCCAGTTGGTTACAGGAGCAACTTGATAATCTTGATTCTTTTGCACTTGCTCTTAATCTTTCTGTAACTGAGAGGAAAACTAAAATTATGATAAGTGGGCTATAATTCTACCAGGTCTGTTTAGCCTCATAGGTCCTGTTTTTTTAATGGGGGGAAATTCGAGGTGGTAAAAGAGTATATATATTTAGGAATGCGTATTTCCAACATCATTGGCATGATGCATTTCAGTTCTCTTAGCAGAGGCTACATGGCTTGGTATTTTGCAAATGATTAATGCACAGGGAGAAGAGATGTTCAATCACTTTTTAAGGTGTTTAGTGCTAGTGTTATTAATGTTGCGTAGTATGATATAGAGGCAAGGTCGCTCTCCTCCTTTCAAACTATATCTAACATTGAATCTGTCCTGTGGAAACAATATCTTGGTGTAAGCTCCTCCAGTTCGATTGAAATGATTTGTCTCAACCTGATTTTGACTGGCATCATCTTTAGAGTATATTGCCAGATTATTTGTTATTTTTTTCAATTTATTAGTAGTCCTGAAAGTATATTGAAAAAGAATATTTTGTGGGAACAAATGAATTGATATATTTAGGATAGTTTGCAATCATCATTTACGTCAGATGACCTTAAATAGTGATGAGGTGCTATCCTGCCTAATAAGCTGTGCTTTAAAGTGTAGCTTAAAGAAAAATGTTAAAACAAGAAGCTTCCACCATGATTGCAATATTGTGCGAAGATTATTTTTAATGAAATTTAGATACTGTTTGGTGAAAACGGTTGGATTAAGAAGGATGGGTTATCCCGCCATCCATGTTGTAAATTTTGTAGAGCCCTGAAACAGGATTTGAATCCTATTATATCTTTTTGTCTGGATATCTTATATATATATCACCTACTGACGGTCGCCAGTAGGTAGTTATAGTTATGATTTTTTTCAATGCAAAATCTCAAAATTCTATTGTGAATAACTTTGACGTCGGTTGACGAATCTGCCTGAAAATTTCCTCAAATTTGCCTCGCGGAGCTCCGGTCCTTCTCTGGAAGTTTGGGGGGGGATTCTTCAAGCGGGGGCTGAGATAAAAAGGGGGTCCCAAAACGTGTTTTTCCCATGTTAATTTACATAGGGCGGTCAAACTCACTTTTAGCCCGAACGGCTGAATGGATTTGCACCAAACTTGGCAAATTGTAGGGACTGGTAGCCCGATGTGCCTTTGCTATGTCTCAAGATATGTGCTCCAGTGGTTTTTACGAAAATTAACTTTGAAAAAATATATATTGGGCTACATTGGGCTATATATATGTTAGAGCCCAAATGTAGCCCAATGTAGCCCAAAGATGCCCACCAGAGACAAAAAAAACAAATGTAGCCCAAATATCAGCCAGATGTAGCCCAACTATAGCCCAATCACAGAATGTCCCAGACTGTTCTAAAGAACCACTAGAATGCTAACAGTCTTACTTATGACAAAAGTATGGCACACCTGAAGTCATCTTGATTGGAATAGAGTGGTAGCACTTAATACATTTAATTTGAAAAGGAACAAAACGAGGGGTTTCATTTTGCCATAGAATTTATATATATATATATATATATATATGTGTGTATATATATATATATATATATATATATATATATATATATATATATATATATATATATATATATTCACTGAAAAAGACCATAGGTTTCACACCAGTTATAGTTAGGAATTAGCATTTAAAAACCTATTAAATTCACTGAAAAAACCATAGGTTTCACACCATTTATAGTTAGGTGGAAATTTTACTCGCATAAAACCATTGAAATTCCCAGGTTATAGTTAGTTGGACTCACTATAACTTGCGCGTGCAATGCACTGCTGATGACGTCACATATTACATCACTCATGACATGGTCAGTGACATCACTCATGACATCACTGATGACATCTCAAATGACATCACTGATGACATCATCCAGTGAATGTGTGTCTTTCTGAAAAATAAATATTTTTTATATATGTATATCTAAAGGTTGATGGAAGAATAAATGGGTAAATAAATGTCTAAATGGATGTTTTTTGTGTAAAATTGATTGGTTAACTGACTTATTAAATGTATCCTAGTGAATACATATATTAGCGAGTAATGTTTAAATATCTAAATATCTGTATCTGTGTCTCACTTTGTGTATAAGTGGCTGCATGGGTTGGTGAGTAGCTACATGAGTGTGTATATGGGTTATTAGTTGTTTTTTTGAGTATCAGTATCAGTGTCTGTGTGGTTCGATGGGAGATATTACTTAGAGCACAGATGCATGAATGCGTGACTCACTATTTGTATGTATTTTGAAGACAGCATGTGTGCAAGACTGTATGGGTCGATGATTGTGTGTATGGGTGGGTTAGTGAGCATGTGTTTTTATAATTGATTGTTTAAGAGAGTAAATATGTTTCCGTTTCTGTAGAAGTATGTGTAGTTGTGTGTATATAGCAGTATAATCAAGTAAATGGTTTTTTTATAGTTTATTTGCATGTGTGAATTTGTGTGTGAGTAACTTTATGGATGAGTATTAGTGTGTAACAGGATGTATAGGTGTATGAGTACATATGATGAGTAAGTACATGCATGAGTGACTATATAGAACTGTTGGTGAATGAGTGGATGTCTATGTAGATGTTGTAATTACCTAATAAGTTGTTGTAATTGTTATTGGTTTCTCCTTTTTTAAGAAAATGTTAGTTTCTATTTCTGAATGTGTGTGTCAAAGGGTATTTTATGCTGATAGTAGGTCTGCCACTTTGTCACAAGGATGTTGTCATCAGTGATGTCATTTTAGATGTCATCAGTGATGTCATTAGTGATGTCACTGACCATGTCATGAGTGATGTAATATGTGACGTCATCAGCAGTGTATTGCACGCGCAAGTTATAGTGAGTCCAACTAACTCTAACTTAGGAATTTCAATGGTTTAATGCGAGTAAAATTTCCACCTAACGATAACTGGTGTGAAACCTATGGAATCCACTCTCCACGCCATATCTCCGGCGCTCATCACGAATGAGAGAAACGGACACCTTGTTTCAGTCAGCAGCCGCTGGTAAATTCCTTTATTTATTTTCTAGTGCATTGCTGTGATGAAAACCAAACGCGTTTCGGCGATCCCGGTCGCCTTGCTCGCTGGTAATTTTTGCAAAAAACCCTCCACATATTTAAATTATAAACTCTCCAGTCATTGGTCGCAACCATTAGGTAAACATAAACGAAGTACTACATTTTTTACATCGACTTTGAGGACGTATGTTTGTAGAAAACAGACTTACATATAGAAAGTAATCTTTCATTATTTCAATTCATTTGTAAACAAGTCACACAATAAAAACATTTAGATATATCAACTTATATAAATATAAAACTTATGGTAAAATTAGTCTTTTCATTTCCTGTGCAAATACGCATATGTGTGATTTCCTTCTTGTTAAAACAAAGATACATTATTATCCTTTTGGTATTTCATTACTATGTTTAAAATCAAACAAATGGCGCTCACCCTGTCATGGGCAAAATGCAATTTCTAAAGTGCTACCACTATATATATATATATATATATATATATATATATATATATATATATATATATATATATATATATATATATATATATATATATATATATATATATATATATATATATTCACTGAAAAAACCATAGGTTTTACACACGTTATAGTTAGAAAGTAGCATTTAAAAAACCTATGAAATTCACTGAAAAAACCATAGGTTTGACACATGTTATAGTTAGCTGGACATTTCACTCATATAAAACCAATGAAATTCCCCCGTTATAGTTACTTCAGCTAACTATAACTCGCGCGCCCGCAATGCACTGCTGATGATGTCACACATCACATCACTGATGACATCATCTATTAAATGGGTTAGTTTTAAAAATTACATATATTTTATATATGTAGATCAGAAAGTTGGTTGAAAAAAAATTGCAGTATATAAGTGTATAAACGGTTGCTTTTTGGGTGACAAATAGATCTATAACTGACTGATTAAAAATATCTTAATGAGTTCATGTGTTACTAAATAATATTTAAATATATACCTATCTATGTCTGTCTATCAGTTTCTATTTTAGTGGCTAGATGTGTTGATAAGTAGCTTTATCACTGATACATTATATCTATATAGGTTATTGTTTCTTTATTATTACCAAAAGTATCTCAGTGTCTAAGTGTTAATATGCTACATTAGGAGATTTTACATGTTCCATTCATGCAAGAGTCAGTGACATACTATTCCTATATGTTGTAGGCAGCATATGTCAGATACTAGATATTATCAGTGATATCAAGAGTAATGTCACTAACAATGTGATGAGTGATGTAATATGTAACATCATCAGCAGTGCATTGCGGGCGCGCGAGTTATAGTTAGCTGAAGTAACTATAACGGAGGAATTTCATTGGTTTTATATGAGTGAAATGTCCAGCTAACTATAACATGTGTCAAACCTATGGTTTTTTCAGTGAATTTCATAGGTTTTTTAAATGCTACTTCCTAACTATAACGTGTGTAAAACCTATGGTTTTTTCAGTGAATTTCATAGGTTTTTCAAATGGTACTTCCTAACTATAACGTGTGTAAAACCTATGGTTTTTTCAGTGAATTTCATAGGTTTTTTGAATGCTAGTTTCTAACTATAAAGGATATACCTGAAATAAATATCGCCATACCAATCTTACGTGCGCGACCGAGTGCGCGCACCCACCTATATATATTTTGTGAAAGCTTTGCAATTTGAACCTAATGAATTACTTCATAGACCAATGAAAGAACTTATAGTACATTAAAGACACTGAACCTAGGCTTTTTTTTTCATATAAACCTTTTAATTAAATGGAGCCGAATTTCTTTTTAAACTTTCGTGCGTGACTGGATGTACACACAAAAAATATAAAAGGTTTTATAGTTTAACAATTGTATACTTAAATCGAGCTTTAAAAATATGTAAAAACCGTATGTGTTTGAATTCACTTCTTTTCACGTTTTCAAACTTCGCTGAAGAAGATCGCTACTTCCAAATCACGTTCGTAACTAGATACTGTCACCGCGTACACGTCCTGAGAAGCGCATGTGAAGTCATGTGACTTGAAAAGAACACTTCCAATTGGTTCTTAGTAGACTTTGCTGAAATGGCTGCCGTTCCGCATTCATCTTCCGAATCTGAAGGAAATGAGCGACCACCTTTAAGAAGAAAAAAGGAATCTTTCATTTGGTAATTTTTCACTTATCCTGAAGATCAAAAGAAAGTGAATGCGCCAAAAGTAACCTGCACGATATGCAAATCGGAGCTCTCAAGGGGAAATCCAAATAGAAAATATTCCTTTTCCATACATACCATGCAGCGGCATGTTAAACAAAGGCACCCTGAGCATTATGCAAAAGCATCGACAAGAGCCCTGGCCACGCTATTACCATCAGATGTGGCCAGCACATCTTCTGGTGGACGACCTGTATCTCCATCGAGTGCTGAGATGGACTTGAGACCATATCTTGCGAAGGTGCACATGAAATGCAACGAGTGTGGAGAAATTCTTTTGTACGGAGAGCAGAGCCTCATTCTTATTAAACTCAAAATTGAAAGTCATAAATGCCCCAAGAAAAGATAAATTTCTTCACTTCATTTTGATAGTATGACATACTAAAAAATATCGTTGCAATTTTAAGAAATCAAAAGCATCATAACACTTCTTTTCAGAACTAACTCTTTGTACCAAAACGAGCTCCAAGAGCATATTATGAGATGTTTTTCGCCACTTTCTTTTAGTGCGCGACCCACCTATCGCGTACAGGACCTGAGACGCGCATGTGAAGTCATGTGACTTGAAAACAACTCTTCCAATTGTTCTTAGTAGTTTCTATTCTCCAATTTACACGGAACACTCCACCCACTTCCCTGGAGAAAAAGTTTATCGGAAAACTTTTAAACACTCCTCTTATCAAACATTCGACATCGTTCACATAACAGTGTAGTAAATAACACTAGATCCACTCCGTCCCTTAATTACAAGGGACATATTGCTGTGTGAAAACAACTTTTGTTTTCACGCGATAATGTGAAATACTGAGCCTGTTACAGAATTTTCTTTCACATATATGTTACCATTCTCCTTCAAGCCCTAACACCGTAAAAAATACCACCGATAGCGGTGATATTTTTTACACCGAGAACGGGCGATTTTTATCGCTTAGAGCCCTTGCTATTATAAAGGTTTATTTCCTAAGTCTCTGATCTCCAACTGTGCAACGCTGCTCCCCTGTGTGTCGTAATGAGGTGCTAAGAGCACCACGCACACTCTACTGTGACTAAGCATCCATAAATTCCACGGACATCTCTACCCTGCTATCTGCAATTGTAAACATCAAAAGAAGCTATGCTGCGCCCCTTGGAGATGCCTCACTCCCACTCCTACAACGGCTTGGCAGTCGCCAAGATCCACAAGAATAGCGTCTCGAATCCATTGAACTTCTGTGACGGTCTCAATGAAAATATGCACTGTAGAATATTCAAGTATGTAGTAGTCCTCCTGCTACAGCATACAGAATGCATTCTGTTAGATATAAAGAAAGGAAACACCCACGCCACAATCTTGCAACATTATATATCTACATAGAATAACAGAATAAAAACATAACACTGCAAAGGCCGAAATCTCTACTAAATGCAGATTTGTAACATAAAGGGCACATTTATGTTAACTACTTCATACCCAGATATCCACCAGTTAATGTACACCACAGTATGCTGTTGCTCCGTAACCCATGGTCTGCCACATTTAAAATGAGGCGCACCATGGCAGAAAGACAGCATACATGTGTAATATATCTGTGCAGAAAAAACAATACATTACTAGAGTTGTATGGCAAATGTAATGCAGCTACAGCAAGGCTCACCAGTGCACTTTGGGGCATATTATCAAGCAATAGCGATAATTATCTCTATTGCTTGGTTATAGACTAAAAATTTACCGCTACCCCTATATTCAAATTGCTGAGTCAAGACCTACGCCTGCTTCAAGCACATGCACAGTTTTGAAACAGCATGGGCCTGAAAGTCACTGAGTAAAATCTCATAAATTACAGTCAGCCACTTTCAAGACGCATTACTTCAGAGGAACACTTCTTTATGATACAGGGCTTTAGAATGACACATTTCTCCTCTTTATAGAGACCCCTCAGGTTTTTTTAACAGCTGTTAAATCCTTCCATACTCATCACAAAGCCGCTCCATCACGAGCATTGCCTCAGCTGTCCTCAGGACGGACAACATTTGTGATGAACTTGCCGCTGTGCTTGCGCAACACTAACATTGCGCTTCCTTGACACGTTCTATTCACTAAGCAGAACCATGACGGAACTACTCTATCATGAACACACCTCAACCATGGCTCATAAAGGAGTAGCTCTATCATGACCATACAAGTACCACTATGCCCCCCAGCCCCCTAATCCTGAGGCATAATTAGCACTGCAACACAGGATTTAAAGTCCTGCAAAGAACACCATGTAACATTTAATATCATATCCACCATTGTTTTCATATATCAGTATTGCTAAACTCACTCAGTGAAATGTCGCTCATTTTATTAAATCACTTTTAAAGCATACCTTATAACAATGCACCCAATCCTATGTGGAAGTGTTTAATATAAAAGATGACATTGCTTTAACAAGGATAGACAAATAAATAACACAATGATGTAAACATTTCTTTATTTTATATACTTACCTAAAAAAAAAGGAAAAAAAAGTAAATTTCATTTTAAAACGTAGCACCTGTGGAAGAAAATAAAAAATACGATTATAAAGTATATTTATTAAAGAAAAAACAATAGGAGACAATAAGAGAGATGCAGAGAAAACTCTCAGATATTATTAATTGAACTTACCTTATAAATATAATATCTGTGGAGGAGAGTAAAAAAAAATCTGGTATAATACATATTTCTGAATGCAATGTAACAAAATAAGTGAAACAACATATTAAAGGGTTTATTTTTGCTGTCCTCAGAATACATTGATTTTCACTATCAAGAGTGATTTCAATATTAATCATCATATAACAGCGGGGGAAAAAAAACACAATCAAAATGATTGTGTTTAAAAAACCCATACAAAATCTGCATACATATTATAAATACCTGAAAAAAACATGTCTTAAATGTTTTCCTCAAATTCGCAATTTCTTGAGTAAGCACACTACATCTTCCACAGTTACAAACTAATTAAAGTATACCACTTATTTTTCAAGATATCTCAACAAAGCCCCGTGCAGGTATCTCCTATAAAAAATCTATTTGAAAGACACAGTTTCTTCTCTCATACCTTTCCGCGTGGCCAAATTGTATAAGCTAACTCATTATCTTTTAAATACCTCTCCCAAAAACTTGCGTCCATATAAGTTTTAAAATAATTTTCAAAAGTATTCATTTTCTTCTCTCATATTTTTCCACGTGGCCAAATACTATGAGTTAAGTAGTTTTTTTCTGAAATTATTTATTCTTAGTCTTATCTATTGTTTTCTGAACCTTCACAATTAAAATTTGTAACATGTTTTATACCATCAAACATTAAGTAAATTTGTACCTGATGTTATCAATATGCCAAACACAAATTTCATTTATAGATTTGTACACCCTCATTTACATGATATTTGTAAACAGGTAAGTTTCAGATCTTTACAGTATACATCTTCCTACAGCAAGTCATTCTACTGAAATTTGGGTTCCAAAAATAACAAATAAGAGTTAGTTAAGGCAAAAGGCAAACGTTTTTTAAAAGTCAATTGGCTATCGTTGCAAAGCGTCCAGCCACTAGCACACTTCAAATAAGCTGTATAATGTTGTGATGATGTAGAAGGCCCTTCATGAAAAATAATGGCTACAGTTACAAATGTTCTTCTAGAAATAGAAACTTGAGAAGCCACAACATTTTTAATTAAAGTTGACAATTTACTCCCATCAGCTCTGCATCGTTGAAACATTAAAATTACATATTGTCCGTATCTATGGATAAATAAAGTTGATAACATTTCAGACTTGCATTGAGAACAGACCATGTTCTGATGCGCATCTTTAACTAGTTTATTAAAAGGCACTTCTTTGCAGTCTGGTAATGTCAAATATAAAAATCTTTCACTGTGTATCTCAGTACTACTTAAAAATGAGCAATTATCACACTTATGTTCCCATTTATAAGAAAGGCCAAAAAGACTATCAATATCTACACCTTCATCTTCCAAAACTGTAAACATATACATGATAAATTCCTGACAATCTTGCTAAATATTCTGAGAAAATTGATTTACTCCTGCACATATGTCTAAAACATTCCTTAGTTCTGAAACACTTGCTACTTCACTATCACCACTACTACATATTTCAAATATAGAATTTAAAGAATAGCAAAATGTATGCTCCTGATTTTCTATAATCTGTTCCTTAACATTTTTCAGAAAGAAAACAACATTAACTACTACATTTGCATAGCAGTTGACACCAGACCTATTTTCAAACTTAAATCCAACAATCTCTTCAATACTAACAGTTTTGCTACGGCTACCAACAACAGCTACATCTTTTTTTCGTCGTTTCTCGACTACTTCAGCACATTTGTCCTCATTTTTCCTTTTCTGACCAACTATACGCCTTTCAATTAAAGGATATTGAGGTAAACTTGGAGCATATTCTCTTCTTAACCTATTATACTCCTTCACACAATTTAAATCTGCACTAATCTTTGTCTCATCATAATCAATTAGATAAAGCCCACATAAAGTTCTAACTCGCGATAGAGCAACATACGCCATACCCTCTTTGAATACAGTGCTTCCAATATTTACCAAAGCACAATCTACACTTAAACCTTGAGATTTATGTATAGTCACTGCATATGCCAAACAAATTGGAAATTGCTTACGACGGACATATAAGTCTTTCACAAGCAAAAAACGAGTTGAACATCGACTAATTTGTTGAACCTCCTCAATCCCATTAAATTTTATCCTCAAAAATTCAATCTCATCTCTATTTGTATAATTGACAAAACCAACAACATTACCCATTGCTCCATTTACCAATCCTCTTTCTACATGTCAATTTTTCCTTAAAATTATCCGACAATTTAAACATACATACAGATTTTTCTCTAAACCAGCAGTTTTAGATATAGTTTTTTGAAGAGAATCCAATTTTAATTTCAACTTTTCAGACAAAACAATAGTACTACCTTCATGCTCTATTCTATCTTTAGCTTCCAGTTTCTTAATTTCTTGATTTTCTAAATTCAACATTTTCTCATTAAAAACTGAACATTCTTTCAGAGTTGGCATCAAGCATATCACTGACTTATCTGCTACCTCTTTACTATATATTTTCTCAGGTACATTATCTTCATTAGGAAACAGCTTGGAAAGTAATCGGGTTCGTAGAGTGTGTTTCGCATCTTCAGTTAATTTTCCAATCCTAATATCTTGAAGAATACTTCCATATTTAGTATCCTTTGCTTGTCGCATATTTTGAATCAGTTCAGTATATTTGAAATGTGACCATATATTTTATATTTACATTTCCAATACTGCCCAGGCACTTTCTGGTCTCCTCATGTGTGACAGTTTCAAATACAGGTTGTCCTTTCACAGGAGTTAGCTGCAGTAGATCTCCAAAAACTATGACATGTTTACCTCCAAATAACACATCATACTCTGTCTTAAGTGCCTGTTGCATTCTTAAATGCACAAAAGCAAGCATTAAATTGGATACCATGCTTACTTCATCAATAATAAGAAGTTTCATTTTTTTAAGAACTCTAGAAACTTCAAAACAAGCTTCTCCAGATAGCTTCTGATATTGTAATTTATTTTCATGTTCAACTGGCAGCATCAGTAAACGATGAAAAGTAACACCTTTAATATTATGTGCGGCCAATCCAGTTGGAGCAGTAACAACACACGACAGTGTTGACTGAGTTGTTTGCTGTAAATATGTAGTAATTCCTTTAATTAGGAACCTCTTACCAGTTCCAGCTTCTCCACTTACATATAATCGAATAGGTTCAAATGACATACATGAGCAATCTTTTCTCTCATGACGAAAGCCATGCTCAATGTGCTCTGTCACTTCATCATATATCTGTCTTTGCTCAACATTAAACTGCTTCTTTAATTCTTCTAAGTCGATTACTTCCTCTTGACCTTGCTGCATTGCTCTTTCCACCTCATCCATGGCGGTGGGTGCTTCATTTTGGATAATTGGTTGTCCCAGTGAAACTTGACTTAATGAAGCCGAACTTTGACTACCTTGTGAACTATCTCTAGCAATCTCCGCTGCAATTGTCGCTTCTTGCTCTATTTCATCATTCACCATTTGGAGATAATTACTAAAAACAGGACATTCAATATTACTTTTAGATGCGTTGAATGAATCTTCATAACTATCAAAGTCTCCGAGTAGTTCCTCTTCTCTACGCCATGGTTTAAAGAGTTGCAAAAGAGCAAAATAGTAAAATTCTCTTTTATCAGGTGTTTCGCAACTCAGTTTCCGATGATTTATCAAGTGTCCTTTTCTTTGTTTTACCAGACATCCTTCATGTCCAATTACAGCATGTACACCTTTATCAATGTTCTCCGTAACATTCCTTTTAAAAGTATAATTTTGAAGTATTTCATACAGACAAATGTTTTCAAGCAGAGTACTTCTATTTGGATAGTATGTATCCAACATATTTGTTTTCAAAATGTCTGTACTGTTTGGTTCTTTCTGGGCTAAATATTCAATTTCTTGCACAGGTTTCAGAACACGGTTTCGTGTCTCTGCTAGGCCCAAACTCACCCAGAGAATAGTCCTTGATTTTGCATAAAGACTTGCTGATGATAATCTGTCACAACATTCATATGCTCTAATTTCTCGATGAGACAGCATCTTCAAACTGTACGTATACAATTTCTTGCTTAGGCTCTTTTCATGAGAAATGTCTTCCCACATCTCCTTCAGTTCCGTCTTTTCAGATTTCGTGATGTAAGACGTTACATATCGAGCCACAGCAATAGAGTTGTCTGCAACATATTGTATGTCCATGTTAGCATTCCACATGGACAAAATGACTGGGTTATAGTCATTAATATATTTGGATTCTTCACATCTTCTTAAATTGTACATATTTTTAGGTGACCTCCTTCTGATATTATGTCGCAAACATGACATCAAATTGTTGACTCTTCCTTTTGAAAGTACCGGTCGTGCAAATCCAAAGCGACATTTGGTGTAGAATTTGCTCTTTGATTTGAATTTTTGCCGACAATATTTTCCACAACGATGACTTTGAAAACGTAACACTTTTCCTCTTAGGTCCTTATCAGTTGTACTATTAGGTATCCTACTCGGGGTGTACACCTCAGGAAGTGGGGGACACCCAGTGTTGTGTTTAATACCCCTCACACACCAACAGGCCTCTTGGTGTCATGCTTCATCATCGGGGTCTTCGCACCCCGCTAGAGGGATGCGGCGTGCTACGACCAGCGACTGCGCGGGAGCACTAGAGTGGTTGACTATGTGTGGTGTGTGTTATGTGCTTGTGCCGGGGTATACGGGAAAATGTGAGTGAAGGGTGTGGTGAGGATTAAAAAGACACCTGGCCAGTAGGTTTGTGAAAATTATTTTATTCGAAAACTCTGGCTGGTGCTATTAAAAAGGTGCAAGGCGAGGTTAGTAATCTTGATTATGGACTTTACCTCTGGACGCACACCAGAGGTAAAGTCCATAATCAAGACTACTAACCTCGCCTTGCACCTTTTTAATAGCACCAGCCAGAGTTTTCAAATAAAAAAATTTTCACAAACCTACTGGCCAGGTGTCTTTTTAATCCTCACCACACCTTTCACTCACATTTTCCCGTATACCCCGGCACAAGCACATAACACACACCACACATAGTCAACCACTCTAGTGCTCCCGCGCAGTCGCTGGTCGTAGCACGCCGCATCCCTCTAGCGGGGTGCGAAGACCCCGATGATGAAGCATGACACCAAGAGGCCTGTTGGTGTGTGAGGGGTATTAAACACAACACTGGGTGTCCCCCACTTCCTGAGGTGTACACCCCGAGTAGGATTCTTCTTGTTCAATTATCAGTGCCCGTGGAGTGAGAATCCTATCTCTATACTCTACCTCCCTCTGTTGATACTTGTTGTACTATTAGGTATGTCACAAGTGGGATACTGTTCAATAAAAGACAGTACAGTCTCATCCAAGTCTATTCCAAATTTAGGAGCATCCTTGATCCATAGCAGCATATGAATATGAGGAGCACCTCTTGCTTGATATTCTTTTCTCCAAAAGAAATCCAGTACTTCACCAAGAGGCGGATTTTTCTTGTTTGTAATGAAAGACATCATAGCTTCAAATCTATGATTAAAATATCTGCAAACATTAACTGGATCTAATGAACACAGTTCTACAGGTGTCTTGTAGTTTATGTTTTCTATGTTTGCATTCGCCTCCCGAAGAAATTCAAGTAAATCTTCCCAAGCATACTCTGCACAGCTTAGAGTTAAAAACCATGTTGGTGCTCTTAAGTTTCTAAGCATGCACTTCAAATCTCCATGACGACGGTACCAATACTCATTAGTACCCCGCTGACAAGCCATTAAATTAATTAGATGTGAATCCAAAACACTATCTTTCTGTTGCACTTTATCCATAAATTCCTTTGCTGAAATATTTTGCAGATGTACACCACTTTTTAAGATATGATTTACTGCATAAGACAGACCAGATAAGTCACTCTCAAACAGAAGATGAAACAAATATGGAATGCATTGGCGAAACCTTGGATCTTCTGCATATAATCTTGTTGTCCGGTACTCAGATGCAGGAATCTGCATAGGTCGATCATCATATTGTGTACCTTCACCTGTAGGAAATAACTGTGGAAAACAACGACCTTCAAAACTTTCTTCCCACACACTAATAGGATTTCCTTTCGCCTTTTTCATCTGAAATAATTCAATAGCATTCCCTATTGCTTCTTTGGAATGCAGTGGATGAACACTGTAATGTTCATAAATTTCTTCAGATCAGGATACATCAACTTTTTCAATTTGTCCACTAGACAAATCACTATCCTCTTCTTCACTTACATCTTCTTGTTCTACGTATACATCTTTGTAATACTTATTATTTTGCACTAAATACAACGTTGCCTTTTTCACTTTCCTAACATCCACAAAATCTTGCCAAATTTTCTTACTCTTTGTAGGTACACCAATAACTAGAATAACTAGAGGTTCCTCTTCTACATTTTCAACACCAATTGTTTCCATATTTTTTTTAAAATCAAGTGGCAAATACACAACTCTACCCTTTAATCCTCTTTGTAAATCTGAAGGATTTAATTTACCAGTCTTAGGCTCCATACGAACAATAGCCTGAAAAGGATGTACACATTGAATCAGAATAGTCTCATAAGTATTTAAATCCATCAATTCTGATGGAATATTTACCAACTCTAGATTATTATGAACAGCTCTAGCGGGCATTTTATTTTCATTTAATTTATTATAACAATATTTACAAACACGTTGCTCAAAACCCAAATCAAAATAGTTTTCCACCAACAAATAAGTTGCAAAATCTTTCCATTGACCATTACTTTCATCTTCACTTTTTAAATATAAATCAACTAACCTAGTTTCACTTTTGTAATGAATGCGTCGACAACAGGCACAAGGAAAATTTGGTTTCTCACCTGCAATTACCTTAAACTTTATTATTTCCTGTTCAAAATTTTCAATATTAACATTTCCAACATTTTCTAACACATTTCCTTCTATAATATATCAGTTTCTGCATTATCTTCCTCTGGACCAAAATAACTTACCTCCATTTCTGCACAAATCTTCTTAACATCTAATTCACATCCATACAAAAGAGCACTATTTAACTGTTTAAGTGTAAGTGCTGGACTTTTTGTATAGTACAACTTTCTCACTAATTTTCTCATTTTAGTATGATGCACTGCTAACATCCGGAAGTGATGAAAGACACTCTGGCATATTTTTTTAGAAAGACAAGCCAGAGAATGGCCTTGCAGACCTATTTTTTCTCGCACTCTGCATTGATCTAATTCTTGCAACATTTGAATTTTTTTTTTAGGCTTTCTTTAGTGTACTTACGTAAGAAATTGCGAAAGAAATCAATTGAATCCTGTCGTACACTACAAATGCTACTACAATTCCAACTGTAAACAGGAGCATTAGGACGTCCCTCTAAAGCTTCTCTAGCCATAACATCTTCTGCATTTCTAACCACAATTTTCTCTCTCAATAACACAACCATCCTTCACCTCATACGCTCGACCACTGGTGTCAACTGCATGCAACAGATCATTACTTTGAAAGTAACTCTCTTCATTAAAAAATGGCTCAGAAGTTGAAGTATGCATCCACTTCCCAGAAAACACTTTACAAAAATTACTCCTATTTATGTGTCTCTTCCATTTACTTTTACCTTTTAAAACTTGAAACGCCTTATTTAAAATATTTATTCTATTAAGTATTAAAATAAATAATTTTCTTTTTGTCTCAAATGTGCGCTCAACAATACCCTCTATATATTGTTTCTTCTTAAAAAAAGCAGATCTTCTTTTAGAAACTTTCTCCTTTTGTAATAAATTCAAAATGACTCTGTTGTAAAACATACGCTTCCTGATTTGGCTGAATTGATTACTCCGGGTTTTACTGTACACACTTTCATCTCTCCTAATTCCAGAAACATTTTTATCTTTGATTCCATATCTCCTTTTAGATACTGATATAGTTTTCTCCTTCTGAACTTCAATATTAACATTTTCCTTCCCAAAATTCCTTTCAAAAACTTTTTAGTTTGCTTACCAGGAGCACTCTTCTTTGTATCCGTCCTCTCCTTCTTAGAAAATATTTCAATACTTTTCTTCTTCAAACTGTAAGTCCATTTGTAGAGTTTCTTTTTTTCAATTCTGGTCGGCATCTTAATTTAAAATTTTGATGAAATTGTCAATCTGTAAGACACAAAAATAACAAATATTATAGTTCACTACTAGCATATACCGTACAAATTAAAACCACACATTCATTTTCTAATGAAATACAGATAATAACAGAAAATCTCTGAACAAAGTAGTAAATCCTGTAGTGAATATTGTTGTAAATTTATCACACTCCATATCTGTTTTAACTTTATAGACAATTTTTTTTAAAAAAATTTAAAGCATACAAACAGTACACTTTTTTCAAGAACTATCGGTCATCATAGGTGTTTTAATCTTTTTTACTATGATCTCTTTTACACTTCATGAGAACATATCTTATGAAGCACATCATCGAGGAATATATCAAGAAAACTGTCATCACGAATACTTTGCTATCAATTTTTTTTTTATTTATTCATAAGTTCATAATTTAGAAGAACTTCCAACATTAGTTCATCAGGGACTTCTTCAAGTCCATTGTCCTCATCTTCTTCAATCAGCTCTAAATAGGCTGAATCTAAGGATATGTCCATGAAATCATTATTTTCATCAGTTTCCTCTTGAAACACCGCTTCTAAAATTTCCTCCATCAGTTCATTAATGATGTCAAAATGAATTTGATTCTCTTCTGACCAATTCTCCATAATTAGTTTGTTTTTATTCTTCTGTATCCTTTTAAAAAAATATAGAGACTAAATTATATCTTTTTCCATAAGTGAATAACTGAAAAGTACCTTTACTAATTTTTAAACTACATATATTTTTATAATCTCTAACTTATTAACTCTATATATTGTAAGATACCACATTCCTCTTGTTTTGAAAAAAGAAATTGGCAATATAACTCTAAACATTTACACTGAGCTTTTTTTCCATTAAATAATTACTGTTGTTAAAAGACATTTCACTGTAAAATTTATTTTTAGATTTTCTAGATATCTGAAATATTTATTACCTGTACAATAATTTTTAGAGACCCATTTTTTTAGTTCATCACTACAAAGTGCAATATAAATTTATGCACTCTGAAGAAAAGGATCACACTATACAAACCATTTCATTCACTTAACAGATTACTACTTCCCACAGAGACAGTTCCATTTATGTTACAACAGCATACTCACCATGTAAATGTCTTAGCATATGCAAAATGTCATACTAACCACGAAGAACCACCTCATAATAAAGCTCTACATTAATATGTAAAAAAAGTGCCTATACATAGTATAATCACAGATATGCAGGAAACATGAGCATTACATTTAGATCCATATCATAATACATCTCTGTAAATAAAGGTGAAACACTGCCAAACATAATACAACAAGATTTCAAAAATAATGAGCACTTCACAAGTATTAATTAAAAGAAACCTGAAAGAATTATACTCCAATGATTTCTAAATCTCAACTCCTTCCAAAAGAACACATGCACCAAGCTCATTAAAAGATAATTTGAACTGTCAATGGAGAACATCTCAAAAAACATATGTAGTATAAGCAGATAGAACCACATGTGAAACATTTAAGATAAAATCATGTTCTAAACATTTCAAAAAATATTCTTTATTATTTTTATCACCACCCACAGAAATTGCCAAAGCAAAAAAAGTAACTCACGTGAAAAAAAGAATATATACTCTCAAATTATACAATTCAAATGGCAGGTTGTTGCTTTCAGGCACCAAACACTCTAAAAATGGAAATAATAAAATTGTATTAACTTATTACAAACTTATTTCCTACACAATATACAATCATTATAGCATTGAACAAGCATAACTAATAAGTTCCCCAAAATCCTCTACATTAAAACTAAATACAAACTTTCTCATTTATAAAAGCATTATGGCACAGATATGTCACTTTTCCCCATGTTAAAATTAATGCACCTGCAACAGTAGGCTTTCATAACTAAAAGGCCAAGTCACAAAAAAACAAAAGCCTTATTTATGAAGACTTTGCGCCGCCAGTGCGTCACTTTTAGCATGGGAAAAGTGACGCACGGGTGGCGCAAGGCCGTCATAAAAAAGGCCCCATGTCCATAGACAGAAAATACAGGGCCAGCATTATACACATGCAAGCAGTACACTTGCACAGAACCACAAAACCCCAAGGGCCACCATGTTAATATATATCCTTAATATAATAAACCTCTGAGAATGGATACATATTTGCGTGGCAGCCCATACCAGAAATTTGGCGTCCTCTGACTCTGATCCACTACCAAACACCCTGCCCCCCCCCTCCCTCTGTACTAAACTTCGCACTCTACCCCACCCGGACCCCCTATTACAAACCCCCTACCTACCCTCCCTGCCCAAGGCCACCATGAGCCTAGAACCGCCCCTGGTAAAGTTATAAGACACAGCATTACTAAAACTCAAAGAATAGGCAACAGGCAGATAAACTAAATAGTACATAAAGACACATATTTTTTACATAATCCCATTGAAAAACATGTAGTATTTTTTTTAAATCTATCATGCAACTGGCCCTCCAGAACCGCTTTTAAAATGCCTACTTTAAACCTTTACATTTCATTTTTAAACCATACACTTTCAATTACATTTTTTATTTATCTACAATTCCTGTAATGTTACACACCTTTTCTAAAATACAACAGTCCCTGTTATTTATAAGGATTTTTTTTCATTCTTCATCAGTGATACTTTCTTAACATATAATGAAAATCACTGTAACTTTTCAAACGACAAAGCTAACGCGGTAAAAATAACTGTCCATTTGCTTTCCTTTAAGAATGTAGATTATCTACCCCATGCATGCGATTCTTGATATTTGCATTTGGCAGCGAATACCGACCTTGAATCGGAAGACATGAACAAGAGCTCCATTGTCACATTTAAAACTTAACATAGCATCTGCTCACACACATATCTTTCACTTAGCTAATATTCACAGAGAACAGCATTCGTGTAAAAAAAAAGAAATTTACCATCCTTTACAATTTGCTCAAATGACTCCCTTATTTTTTAACGCATCCTCCACTTCAAGACAGGCTATTTTTTTGATAACTACTAAGCAATATTTAAGTGACTAGTCTGCTAGAAAATTTATCAAGTCATTTTGCTCCTCTTCACTGCATAGCCGGCGACCTATTTCTGTGGAGTTCCTATAGAACCGGCAGTGCTGCGTCGTTTCCTTTACCATCTTGGTAAATTCAAAATGGATGTCCCTCCTGTCTTCGCAAACGAGCCGGACCACTTAGAACTATTTCGACAGAGAATGCTTCTCTACTACGGCACCTTGGCACTCTCAACTTTGAATACTTCATTTCGATTATCATTTCGATATTCGTATTTCACCTGTGTGCAACCTGTATTTCATTGCCTGAGCTGTGATTTCATGTGGACCCTAGACTTATGTCTCTGCAATTTGGTACCTCCTGAAGCGAATTACAATCACCTCATGAATCCGTTAATTGATCATGAACAGCTTTGGTACAACGAAGGGTTTATGGCCTTTGCAGCGATACAAGGAGTTCTGGGTCATTGGAATATATTCGCAGCGGCGCAAGATTTCCTAACAGAGAGCTACATCCAAAACCCACCGAGCTGTCCTCTGATGGTAAAAGAGGCTCCGATAATGACAGATCATGAATGCTGCTTTCCTCTTCTCAATTGGATGGCTGACATGTTTTCAGATGATAACAGTGATTTCCTGTTAGAAGCACTTGCTGCCTACTTTGCCTACACAATGGACGGATAACTCTTTCCTAACAGAGAGCTACATCGAAAACCCACCGAGCTGTCCTCTGATGGTAATAGAGGCTCCGATAATAACAGATCATGAATACTGCTTTCCTATTTTCCATTGGATAGCTGACATAGTTTCAAATGATAACAGTGATTTCCTGTTAGAAGCAGAAGCTACCTACTTTGCCTACACAATGCTTCGATAACTCTTATGCAAGCCATTGACGTTCTCATTTCCTTTTGCCTCCCTATATTCTTCACGTTCTTTTGGATATTTTCTTATGAAGAACAGACCTATTGGCTTTACTAACAGTGGACATTATGATTTCGTGCTGGTTAAATTTTGATCTTTTCTTCAGCTACTCGATTTTCAACTTTATTTTTTTTAAACTCTAATCTCAACAATTCTATTGCATATCTTATCTTATGTTATTTCAAACATACTCGATGCAAAACTCGCTAATATATGCTACATGTGCCCTAATTAATGTGTAAATATGAAACGAGTTTTTTATAACTGTAAACGCCATTTCGCCTCTCAACTGCTTATTTCCGCCTCACACGCCTCTGCTCCTTTGATTTTCCATAAAATAATTTTTTTTAAATACATAACAGAAAAATATGTTCTTTCAATAATATTTCCATTGTTTCTTGTGCTGTTTTTCAAATGCAATACTGCAACCTTCAAAAGATATCTCAATACAGTAGTTCTCCTCAATAGTGATTTGCGCACCATCCAACAGATTACATACATGCACCTCTCGCCATTTTGTCACTTTTGGCGCCTTTTTTTCCCCTCACACAGTAATATAACACAAACTTGATAGTGCTTCGCATGTAGACAGCTGATTGATAAACTGATGATGTATAACCACTAGCATTTTCATATATGGTTCCTAAACTGAAAGGCCAGAGACCTTCATCCATTTATTAAAATATAATATACTTCCTTATAAGAGTGTACAATTAATTTTGCAAACTATATTCATTTTTCTTCAACTATAGCGTTTGTATTCCATGTACTACTGACAATACCGATTACTGTGTTTTTTGCAATTTCTGTTCTCATATTACATAATGATTTGCCTTCAAAACAGTGCATTTCTGAATAAACATTTCAAATATTCACGTTCTCTCTTTTAATCCATAATCTCAACTGAAATGATTATATATTGAAAAACTATTCATGTGTTCCACATAACCTCAGCTGTACTAACTGAGGACCTTATTTATGAAGACCTTGCGCCGCCGGTGCGTCATTTTTAAAATGGGAAAAAGTGATGCACCGGTGGCGCAAGGCCTTCATAAATAAGGCCCTGAATGTTTTCTTTTCTCGCCCTCACTTACTGATACTAGAACCTGCAAGCCTATAACGGCCGCCCATGAATCCGTGCATGCTGCATATATGTTCTTTATGATTTGTGTCTTAGTTTTATTTAGTGCGTACCCAGCGACCCGCCCAATTTGCTCCGCCTCCTGTTCAATTTTACTGATGGCCTCTGATGGTGAGCCCTTTATCCAAGCGTGCATGTGTGTAATATAGTCTATATCCGTCAGGAGTTCCCTTTCAAATGTCCATGATTTAGCCTGTCTTTTAAGCCCGCTACCCGTTATTGTCAATAATAGGGGGTTATGATCAAACAGAATACGGGGTAGCCTCGCTATCGTGAGGGTGTTTGAAGGTAATCCGGAGGCGAAGAAGTAATCCAGACGGACGCACTTCCTATGGGGGGCCGAGTACTAGAGTAAGTAAAGCCGTCCTCGCCCACTTTAAGCTCTTCCCAGACATCCATAAAGGCATTGTTACTGGCCATACTTCGGATTGCTCTGCACACCCTCTTTTTCCTTCCTTGGTATAGGCCCCTATTATTCAGTCCCAAACCTGACGCCCCGTCAATGTTGAAATCTCCTGCTAGGATCATTCTTGGTGCCCAGGTAGCCAGTTCTATATCTAGGAACTCAAATACTTCAGGGTCATCCTCCGTTGACCCATAGAAGGACCCCAAAGTGATCCAGACTTCTCCGATCAGACACTCAATCAGGGCCCACCTGCCCCACAGATCTTCTAGTTTCGTCCTAGTGTTAACATTAGGTAATTTAGTTAAAATGGCCACTCCCCTGACCTTTGCCCCATGTTTTGAATATGCCAGCACGTGCAGCCCCAATTGCTCCAATAAGAAAGACTTGTTACCTTCTATGTGTGTCTCTTGTAAACATATAAATTCTGCCTGTGTGTTTTTGATTAATAAAGCTACCTTTTGTCTTTTCAGCCTATCGTTCAGCCCACATACATTCATTGTTAACACCTTAACTTTTGAGCTAATCGTTATTATTTATTATTCCTGAGCGTTTTAGTCTGAAGAGATAACATTTCTCTTCTACCCTCATTACCACCCTTGCTACTAGTACCATTATCGTTGCCTTTAAGTTTTTGTCTAGTTTTTGCCAGATCCAGCTGTTTAGTCTAACCAAGATTAATGCTTTATACGTGAATACAGCCCTTGTTTCCCTTCCATGTAACTTGAGTTCCTTTTGTGTAATTTCCTTTTTTTGATATGTCCCAGTCCTTTTCCCTGTATTCTGTCTTGTGCCCCTCCCCCCCCCCCCTTTTGAGGCATCCTGGGTCCAGCCGGATCCAGGTGTGGGCGTCCGTTGAGCAGTACGCCTCAGTGCACTCCCCCCCCTTAGCCCCACGTGATTATTATAATTAAATTGGGAGAAAGTCTATGACAAACAACATTTCTACATCTAATATTGATATAAAGAATTGAAACTTATTATCCAATCCACATCTTAAGAGAAAATTTAGTTCTAAATCATTTTCTGGTATTGTCTTTTGCAGTCTCTGAGATCTCTTTAAGGTAATTTTCAGCCTGTATTTCGCTGATGAAACTGCGAGTTGCTCCCCTAAAAATTACTTTCAGTGGAGCAGGGTTCTGTAAAAACACTTTAGCGCCAATTTGCTCAAAAGGAGAAAATAGCTGTCTCAGCCTCCACCTCCTTTCAACGGTGGTGTGGGCAAAATCTGGTCTCACAAAAAATGTGGAGCCGTTGTATTCTCTCTTGCTTGTGGGACGCGCTAAGTCGTAGATAGTATCACGAAGTAGAAAGTTTCCAAAAAACACCAGTATTGCCCTTGGAAATTTAGGTTGAATCTGTGGTTTCTTAGACTGAGTGAGGGGGAACCGATGGGCACGTTGAACTTCTCTCTCTAAATCCCAGGTTTGAAGTTCAGGAAGGGCTGATTTCAGAAGTCTAATTACATACCCCCTGGGGTCGTTTTCCTCGACGCCTTCTGCGAGCCCCAGGAAGCGCAGATTGTTTCGTCTTGATCTATTGTCTTGTTCCTCGACCTTTATCAATAGATCCTGTATGATTCCTTCTTGTTTTTTTTCCCTCCTCTGAAGGTAGGTAACCTCGTTCCCAAGATGGTCGGTTCGTGATTCGATTGACACCATTCTTTCGGAGATCTCTATACATGTACTTCCCACTTTATTTACAGCGCCTTGCAGTTGTTGGATAGCTGAATGATGCTTTTGGGTTTCCATTTTAACATTTTTATGGAGTTTTTTTATTGAGCTTAATATATCTTTTAGTGACGGCTCATCCGCTTCTCCTAATTCTTCATCGAATTGAGAGATGTCCCCAGTTGGATCCTCCTCGCTTTCTTGAGCCAGTATCTTTCCCCCCGTTAATTTATTTTTGGATTTTGATTTTTTTCGGGGATTGATGGATTCTGGGTTACTTTCTTGATCAGTTGTTTCTTCATAGGTACTTTTATTTAATCTTTTATTCCTTATTCTTCTTTTCTCTAGTTTTTTCCTTGGTGTGTTCCCTTGCCCAAGATTGCTTATGTTCCTTGTGTCTGAACAACCTGATATTTCCTGGGTTGATACTTCTTGGTCTTGTTCTTTATTTACATCGCTAGCCTCACTAGAAGTTGATATGCCAGTTTCATATATATCTGCTTCAGATTCGTCTGAATGTGAATCCGTTTCTGGTAAAGGCAATTTGTCCATTGGGGTATTCGATGTTGCAAGAGGATTCATCCCCAGAGCAGATTTTTGGGTTGTCCCGTTCTTTATCGTTCGGTCCTGGATCACTAGCTCTTGGCTTGGCCCTTTATTTACCCCAGCTTTGGGCAGTGGGCTAAAGATGTTTAATATGCTAGGCTGTGAAGTAGTTGATTGCCCCGGCAAAGTTGCTTTTGCATTTGCTTTCAAATCCTTGATAGTTGGTAGCTGTTTTGCTTTTTTTGCCATTAGTTCCAGCTCTTCCGTGTCTACAATGTTTTTCTCTCTCTCCTTCTCCTTGTAACTCTCCTTGGCTTTATCTTTCCTTTTCTCTGTTTCTATGTCATTAATTTTGACTGCATACTTATCACTCTTCTTTTCCTTTTTAGATTTTTCGTGGTCTCCGTGTTGCTCACTGCAGCTCTGGATGACACCTTTGACCTTGTCTTTGTCTTTATTTTTCTCTTTTTCTGGACCCTTTTTGTTTCCTCTGTCCTTCTCCTTTTCATTGTCCTTTTCTCTATCTTTTCCTTTAACTTGTCCTTGATCCTTATTTTTTACTTCCCTTGCTTTAGTTCCTCTAGTCTCTCGTCTTTGCTGCAATGGCTGTAATGGCTTTAATAATTGAACATTATCCGGTTCTTGTGCCTCATGTATCTTCTCGTCAGGTTCAGAGTCTTCAATACATTGGGCGCTCATGACATCCAGGGTGTTTGATCGGGGCATAAGTGAATTGAATAGATCAGGCACTCTAGTTTGATCACGTGATTCCATCTGATCACATTGGATACTTCCCACCTTTTCTGTACCCTTTTCCTGCATTTTCCCTATTTCTTCTCTCCCTATAGTGTGCTTGTTAGATTCGATTTTTTCCGCTCAATTGACATTGTATGGGCTGGTTGTGCTGGTTGTAATGTGACTAATCCATGCCCTGAGTTAGCAAGTTTTGACACTTCTTTTAATATTCTCAAGAGACTCAGTGTGATGCACCGTCCTTGTGCGTTTCGGTTGTTGTACAATTGACACAGAGGAATGAGTATGGTGATATCACTTTCAAAGTTTCGGTTTGTTTGCACATGTTGCCTGTCAGATTGTAGGCGCTTGAGGCCCCCCTTAAGTTTGGTTGCAGTGTTTAAAGAGCACGGTATAGAGATTTTTCTCTCTCCATCTGCCACTTGCTGTCATATAGGGGTGTCTAGGGGCCGAGAGTAGAGTTCTTGGTTTTTCAGACGCCGAGGCTCCTCGCGCATTGCAGGATGTTGGATGTTGGGATATTTTTGTTTTTTTATTTACACTTTTCCCCCTCGGAAATGCCCTGCAAAGTCTTTTAAACAGGTGAACGGTGTCAGATTCAAAAGCGGGTTCAAAAGCCTCCCTTGCCACCCTGATGGAACCTGATGGAACCTGACGGAACCAGCAGAACAAAGCCGAAAGCAAAGGGGTCCTTGTATCACAATTAACACTGCGACAATTTAATGTCTATCACTCGCTGCTGCATCTTGTTTGTTTCACTCCTTTGTATAAGTGGTGGATGTGACAGGTCAGAAGCGACAACTTCAGCAGGACACCCCTCCTCGGTTTTCTCTTTATTTATTTTTCCTTGTTTTTCTTTTTCAGCGCTCATTAATCTCAGCGCTCTTTGAAGCTACGTTTTAGAGCCCTTGAAGCCGATTAGCACATGTGATTGATGGCGTCTCACTGTTACTGAGCCGTCGGAATATGGTTCTCAGAGAAGAAGAAGTGTCAGAACACACTTCCCCCCCGACTATTCAGCCTAAGCTGCTTATGTTCCCTTGATAAAACATTGAGGGTCAAGTAGCGCCGCCACACAATGCACCCCCGCTCCTCACCTTCTGCCTTTCGCCTCGCCTCCAGCTCCAGCAGGCTGATCGCCAAGTCAGGGATTTATAGCTCCAAGGCAAGAAACGGAGTTAGGGGTTAGGAGTAAAGGGCAGGCATCAGTGTCTTTTTAGGTTCAGCAATTTTTTCCCCTCCGACAAAGCTTTTCTTCCCCTCAGACCACCTCTGTAGAAGACACCAGTCCGCGAAATCCGAGAATGTCAGTGATATCTTCGGGTGTCTGAAGGTATCTGTTCAGCTCAAGGACCAAAGATCAGCTGGCAACAGTCTTTTTTATGCAGCCCCTTTCGCGATCCTTTTAATGGATTGTTTTTCTTCCTTTTTTTCTTTTTTTCCCCCTGTGAGTTATTTCCTAACATTCAGGCTGGCAGGTTTATTTCTCCCATTTCGCACAATTGCACGGTTCCTCACGCAGGGCTCCAGGAGAGCGGAGAGCGTTCAGTCAGCGACTGTCCACGCCAACGCCATCTTGCCTCTTCCTATACTACATTTAGCATACCCTGAATGGGCGCCTATACTACATTTAGCATACCCTGAATGGGCGCATATACTACATTTAGCATACCCTGATTGGGCCCCTATACTACATTTAGCATACCCTGAACGCCACCCACTCAGGGTTTTTTTTTTTAAAGTATGTTTTCAGCTTCCCTTCTCTCCATACATGCCCTGGGAACCTGCACCCCCGGGGCTTTTCAATGTCGGGAGGGGGTTGCGCGGCCCACCTCCTGGACCCCTTGATGGCCCTGGGGACCACCACCTCCCAGGGCCGGCTACTGCAGTGTCTCGGGGTGCCTACCCCCAGGACACTGCTGTTTGCTATGGTAGGGCGGGAGCGTCGTGGTTCCTACTTTACCACAGCAAACCGCTTTCCTATTTGAAAGAGAGAGCAAGTTAATCTGCTCTCTCTTTCAAGTAGGAAAGCAGATTGCTTTTCATTAGAGAGGGCTGCATGTAAGCTGCTCCCTCTGACAAAGCAATGCCAGCTCTCGAAGGACGTGGGGAGCTGTTTGGGAACGTGGGGGCATTAGGGCTAAAAAAAAAAAACAGTTTTTTTTTAGAACTAACTTTACTAGTGAAAAAAAGAGCTATATTTCTGTGATAATATGTGAAATTTTCTGGGGGTTTTTTGTGTACCAGTTGTACTCTCTATGCATCCGCAGCCTCGTTTCCAAGTTTCTTTCTTTTTCTTCAAGTTCGCCAAGCAAAGCTGTCCTCATTTCAGGCATTGAATTTGATGCTTTCTTTTCCTGGGCCGTGTGTGTCATTCGCTGCTATACTTTTGTAATATATTGATAATTACTTTCTATCTATATTCATTTGAAACATATTGACGAGGCGACAAACGTTGATTACATACTCCGTGCACCGCCATTTTAGTAGTTTTCCTCCGTTATTTTTATTATACCTGTTACTTTCATTTTACCCTCGGCCTAACTTCTCTGTGATCGATGAGATTTCCTGCCGCAGACACCACGGTGTTTGTCCTTGGCCTCTGATGTTATCAGACTTGGTCACACGCTTACCTAAAAACTAATTTGAAGCACGTAAGCCACAGCCATTAGAATGCGTGTCCATCACCAGAAAGCCATTATCATGCTTATGCCTTTATTATGGGTGGTAAATGTATACTAGTTGTAAAAGCATGCGTGGTAAAACCATATGCGTGCTAATGGCTTCGTGGTGACGATCACGCATGCTTATGACCGCGTTGTAATGGCTGTTTCCCCCCAATGGACACTGCAGCAACCGGGTCTGGGCATCGTGGACTCCAGAGCACTAGGCATAGGGCCACGTAGCCCCTCTCATACAATATAGAAATCTTTGGGGGTTGATTGTTTTCGTGTTTTGAAGGGCGTTTTTGAGGCCCACACACTTAATTTTGGTGGGGGGATAGGTTTGCACGGGAAAATGTCGCAAGAGGTTTGTAAATGTGGTTCACATTGTATTGTTTTAGTGTGAATTCTTTTCTATGTTGTAGTCCATCCAGAGAAAATATAACTTATTGTAGTTAGCACTTTTCAATCCCTACTCTTGTACATCTTACTATTGTACTTCAAATTATAAATATTATTTTTATTGTGGACCGTCACCCCCCCATCCCTCCAAAAAAGAAGTATGTAGTTTTTTAAATTATTTTTTTTTTAACTACAATAACTGTAAACGTAACTTAATGATAACAATATAATAAACAAATACAAAAATAACTTTAATAAAACATTATAAACAAATTGTGATGTGGACTCAAAAACATGTTCAATAAGTAATCTGCAAAACAAAAAAGAAAATTAGAGTTTAAAATTATGTAGATGTGAGTAAATGAGGTGAAACATTACAAGTCAAGGTAACACTACGATTTTACGTGTGCAGTGTGCCTGGTACGTTTCCCTTCTGTTATAGTCCCTCGTTCAAGTGGTGTCTATATGGAAGTGCCTACTGCGTTACTGACACCAAATTGGTACAACGGGATTGTAAATCCGCCAATTTATTTCTAATGCATTTAATTGGAGGCATCCTATATCTAGGCCGCTGTGCTAACCTTGTATAAACATTGCGGCCATCAGAGTTCACAACTTCAATGGAACTCTGTTTGTATATGTCAAAGTATATTCAATACGTTGCGGACAATTCCATTGCTGTTGCTCGATATGCCGTGATTGATCCTGAAGGATGTTTGGTGAAGCAATCAAAATGACTTTTGATTAAGCACCGTAAACTGAGTTGCGAAACTCCTGTCAAAAGTGAATTTTAATGTACTTAATATTGCGTACCTATTCTGTTGCACCCCATTGACTCGCAGAGTCTGGAGTTGAGAGTTTTTTTTTTAAGTTAGACGCAGATTTACAAGCTTTTGCGCCACTTTTCCCACGTTAAAAGTGACACAAAAGTGGAACAATAAGCTTGTAGATCTGTTCCTCAGACTGTTGTAACCTATCTTTTGTCACTGCTCTGTGGTAATTATACATTTCTACACAGTCAAGCTGCTGCACACTGTCGACTCTCTCCTTTCACAGATAATTTGTTGTTGTTTCGGAAACAAGTTTGTTTGCTCACCTAGTGCCATAGACATGATTTAAAGAGGGTTGAAGCAGGCTTCACTGTAGCCAAAAGAGTTCACCACTTAAACTCGGGTAAGGTTTTATACGGCACAGTGGAGACAGCAGCGTCCATAACTGTAAAAAAGAAAAAAAACGATGTGAGAGACAGTGAGAAAGAGAGAGATAAAAGGACATTGAAACATGGAAGAGACACAGACGATGGGTGGGGGGCTGAAGACCCGTTAGCTTAATGGGTATTGCGCGCTTGCTACATACTACATATTCTCTCCTTTGACAGATAACTTATAGTTGTTTCGTAAACAAGCTTTACGTTCAACCATATACGATCAATTAGAATAGAGGCCTGGGAAAGGCCACGTGAGGCAGTAATAAATATTAAAAGTCATGAAAGGATTAGGAGGGAGCAAACACGATGAAGCACAAAGCAAGTGGCGTACAAAAATAAAATAAAACAGAGCTGAGAGGGCCACGTGATGCAGTAAAAAAAAATTCCATGCAGGTACAATTTACAGAGGAGGCTGATGTTGTGACGGCTTCTTTTACCTTTGCTTCTGTCGTCTCTTGTCTTGTCTTCAAAGGCTGGGCCTTAGGCTGGGCCTGAGGTGGGCTGGGCGCGGGCACTGCCGCCATCGCACCTATGGTGGCCTGGCTGGGCGGCAGCAGCAGTGACACCACATCGAGTGTCACGAGTCCTCCTCCGCTCGAGCAAACAGTTCGTAGTACAATCGACTACAACAGTCTGTCTGTCACCGCAGCACAGGCAGGCAAAAGAGAGCGTGCTCACTTCAGTGCCTGCATTATATTATTAAAACCAAGCCCAGGGCCGTCATTGGTAGAGTTTTCGCGCTCTACAAGAATGACGGGCCTTGGGGACCTCCCATTGGCTAATGTATTGGCTTCCAGGCTTAGTAATAGCAAGAAAGGTAGGTGGTGACATCTGGGGTGTGTGGGCGGGCGTGCACCGTGCATGTGCAAGTGTGAGTGTGTGCACCAACAATTAATAACAGAGAGAGACGGAGTGGGGTTATCATGTGTGCATAGGTATGCCCAGAATCGGATCTCCAATGAGTAACCACTTGTAATCATTCTCGTAGCGCGTCCCGTGCTCTGATTTGACACTGAGAGGGTGAACGCACCATACTTTGTACTGCTAATCATACTCAGCACATACCCGCGCATACACAACGAATTCGCTTTGACGTTACGCATCGCATCAAAGCTTCCATGTGATGTCATGTATGGCGCCCTGTACGCAAAAGGCGCCAATGTTTTAAATTTTAAAAAAACATTGATTTATGTATTTAATGTACATACTAAGGGTAGAGATTATATGGGATAGTTATGAAAATAGTGTTTTAAAACTTTTAACAATCGTATATTTCTTTTAAAAGCAATTACACAAATCGCAATGGAACGTCATGTGTTCTCACATTGTAAGAGTACTGTAAGCCCACCGTAAGCGTATGCAAAGCCATGTGACTTTAAAAGAAGAGATTTGATTGGTTCATGACACTTCCTATTCCAACTGTTGAGATTTCCATCCCATTTTAATCATTCTACTTTGACTTTCTAAGAAGAAGCATCTCTTCTGATAATCCTGTCAAATAGAAGGAAGATCACCATACTAACAGCAATGGACTCATCTTCCAGCCATTCCTCATAGGGAGATTTCATTCCTGAAGAACCTCCAAAGAAGAGAAAAGAGGCTCTAATCTGGAAGTTTTTTATTTTTCCTGAAGGGCAAAAAATTGTTAATGCTCCAAAAGAAACCTGTAAAATTTGCCAAACAACTCTTTCAAGGGGTGATCCATCTAAAAACCACTACTTTGGCACAGCAAATATGGAGCGACACGTGAAGAACTTGCATCCCAACAACTTTGCTCGAGCTGCAAGACGGAGGATGCAGGACAACCCACCTGCTATTGCACCAAGCACATCAACTGCTGCAGCAGCATTTTCAGCAAGCAGTCCACATCCACAAATTGATCCTGATTTTGGTGAAGTTCAAATTCTATGCATTTATTGCGAAAAACTTTTGTGTTATGGGGAACAGTCTATTGACCAGATAAAACGCAGGAAGCAGGAGCATCGCTGTCCTCGACATTAGTTTTTTTTTTATTCTTTTGTTCCTGTTGGACACTTTTTGGGTTCCAGTTCCATTTTCTTTGGTTTTAAAAAAAACTTGTTGACAAAAAAAAAAAAAATAGAAAACAAAAAAAAAACATGTGTAGTTCATAAATGAATGAATGAATACATTACTAGTGTATGGTGAATGTAAAAGTGCAGAACAATATGGAACTGCTAAAGCATAAATCTATAAGCAGTTTACCTATAGTATACTGTAGTACCTCCGAAGCACTTGAATGTAACATATGCACATAAATATGTTACAAGTCTATGCTTCAATTTGTACTGCTGGTGAAGCTGCCTGGATGAATTTCTTTGTGTTAGGGATGGATTTACAACCCCCTTGTGCCTCTTTTAACACAGCAGTTGCGTCACTTTTGTGATGCACTGGTAGTGCAAAAGATGTGCCATGCTGTGTGGAAGGTGCATCACATTATAAAGTCCTGCGCCAGAAGGAGGTGATATCACAGTACACAATAACTGTCATATCTCTGGGGATGTACCACTTATTGTAAATCTGCTGATTAGTGTTTTAATGTAGTGAATGAGAAGCTGGTGTAAATCCGTTAGCGTAAGCGTTCGGTGCAATTACCAAAAAAACAATGATAAAGGAATTATATCGAATTAAAATTTAATATATTGGAGAAAAAAATTATTAATAAAACAATAATCTATTTCGTTTTGTTATTATTTTACATGTACGCAAAATCAGAGATGTCATGAGTGATGTCACTGACCACGTCGTGAGTAATGTAATATGTGACATCATCAGCAGAGCATTGCGGGCGCACGAGTTATAGTTAACTGAACTAACTATAACGGGGGAATTTCAATGGTTTCGTATGAGGTAAATGTCCGGCTAACTATAACATGTGTGAAACCTATGTTTTTTTCTATGAATTTCTAAGGTTTTCTAGATGCTAGTTCCTAACTATAACGTGTGTGAAACCTATGGTTTTTTCAGTGAATATGTAAATATATATATATATATATATATATATATATATATATATATATATTGTGATTTTAAAGCACTTTATAGTAAAGCAAAGAAAAAGCCCTTTATTTATTTTTAAATCCATCTACTGTGAACCTCTGTTATCGTCTATTGAAGTTTTTTGAATTGTTTTTGTAGTATGCTGATTTATTTTTATATCCTTTTGTCCTTTTATAGTTACAATGTATATTGAATGATTTGCTGTGTGTATAGTATTATTCTTGTGTAACTCTTTTTAAACTGTGTTTGTTGTATTGCATTCATATATTACTGTTTGTTGTGGTTTTAAGTGCCCTCAAGGAATGCACTTTAAAGATTAAATGAATAAATTAAATACAAAGAAAGTAAATAAAAAATAAAGGGTCAAGGACTGTGTGGTAATGGTTTAAAGAGGCGTGAGGTCGATTTAGGACAATGCACCCCTGATATTTGGCACACCAGTTCCAGTCAGCCTCCCAAGCACTAAGCAAAATTCACTGGCTACACTGCAAAAAATACATTACCTTTGAGGCCCTCTGTAATGGTCAGAAGGCCCTACATGGCTCAAGCGCTGAATATTTCAGACAGATCCTTCATTGATACACCCCCACCTGAGGACTGGGTTCTGGCTCAGCAAAAAAAGTTAGCGTTCCCTGGTTTAAACTTACAAACTGGGGAGGCTGGAATTTAATCGGTGGCACCGCTAAACTCTGGAATAGCCTCCCTCTCTATTTAAAATAAGAGACCAACCTACTCGGGTTCAGGAAAGACCTGAAAACTTGGAGTTTTACTACCTAATCCTTCCTAATCCTGTTAAACCTTTTACCTTTTTACACACCGACACTGTAGGCTCCATGACACCTCAGTGCCAAGGCGCCTCAGGGCATTTGCGCACTTTACAAAGAACATCAACCTAACATAACACCAATGTTGAATTGCACTGGCATCAGGCTTCTGAGCAGTGCTTCGGGCACTGCCACTCACTCTTTTACAAATTAGGTGCTGTTTACTCTCACTTTCGCAGACCCACTCTGGGCATGGACAACCCTCATAAACTACTAAAGAGATGAATGCTTAGGACATATGGAACATGTTGCTTGTCTACAGGTTCTTATTGGGCTGCTCTGTCCTCAATTCTTGTCCCTCTGACGACGCTGCGTCAGAAGTGCTGCCATGCCTGGCCGGACATGGCATGTTCTGTGTGAGTTCTGTTCCATCTTTCATGCCTCACGCATTATGAAAATACAGGTGCTATAACATCTGTTTGAAGGGTTCATGCTGTGTCAAAATGGCACAGCTTTTCAGCTTTGTATATTTTAATTGCTCCATTTAAAACAAACAGATGACTTTTATTATCATGAATGTAAACATCGTTCGCTCAAATGTGCCACAGTAGACAATTAGGTAATATCACCGAAGATGCATGCTAAATTCGAAGAAAGTGGTCCCATATTTACTCTCTACACAAAAGAAAGGCACAACATCTCCAAAGCCTTTTACCCATGGCAGAGCAGTATTGTACTCTACTGAGAGTTAGACAAAGTCTGCCCATCTTCTAAACCTCTGCACATGATGCTCCTTACTAGTTTATTCCATGTCTGGATCATGAAAGTGAAAGGTTTTAGGTGTTTAATTGACAACACAACATACTGCACGTTTGGGATTCTCAGTGAATCCACTCATAATTTTGGGAACCCCAATACAGTCGAAAAACCTTCACCCCTTCCCTGTCTGTAATATCTGCTAAGGGCATGCCCCACAAAAATTGACACAAATCAAAAGGCGAAGGTGCTTAAAGGAACGTAAACATCAGTTAACATCTATAAACCCCCAGGCAACTATTGGGATATAAGGCTGATAGAACCCTCCCCCAATGTCACCCACTCACACAGATAACAAAACATATCAAGTCGAGTCAAGTTGTCTTTATTCGATCTTCCGAGGACAGACCATAAAAGATACACACACTAATAAGAAAAAAAGACACACTACATTGTGGTCAACACATCTTAAAAAATAGCAGCCACATTTTATAAAAATATAAATACAGATGTCTTGATATACCATGAATAAAATAACAAGGCAAGAAAGCTAATTTAGCAACAAAAAAAGTAACAGTGCAGCAGTACTGAATCCAGTGGTAGGGGCAAGGAGGCAGATGACTAAAAATTTACATGTATATTTGTAACGCTTGGTCGCCCTAAGCTTTGGTCTAATGGCGCTGAAATAACAAATATCTATTGTTACCCTACTCAGTGGTACTCAATGTATCTAGCTCAGAAGGATAAAAGTTTAATGGGCCCACAGGGATTCTGTTGTACATTGTATCTCCTTCAGATGTATTGTTCTTGTCCCCTTTAAGTCACATTCAGAATGTGTGCGTGCACATTCTAGGCTGACTCGGCTGGTGTGTTCCAGACGGGTCAGTTGGTGTCTGGCTGGCTGGAGTGTAGGTCGTTACCTTGCTGTCTACCAAATAAAGCCACGTTTCCTGATTAACTTGTCTGTGTTTGCCTACAATCCATCTACAACATTTTGGCGACGTGGAACTATTGGTAGCCGGCCAGATGGGACGAACACATAAAGAAAACACTCTCGCAGTTGAAATTTGTGAAGGGTGCGACGTGGTGAACAGGGTAAGCCTACCTCCCAGAAGACGATCTTGCAGCGTGTGACGTCCTCCTGTGCTCACTTTCGAAGGAAGGTATTGTGGGCGGATTTTGTTTTGCAAGGCGCTGGTGAGGACGGTTGGAGGGATGGAGTATGCTCGAGCGCGCTCGCCTGTGTTGTCCGCGAGAGGATTCCTTGGTTGCTTCGTGGAGCTTGCTGATGTATGTGCAGGCTGTGACGTACTAAAGGAAAGTACCTTGGCGTCTGCATTGCGCTCCTCGTGTTTGTCTATGACGTGTCAGCGCATACGCTTCTACGTGTTCACGCGCTTTGCGTCTTACATTTCCTGGATTAGAAGGTGACAGCGCGAGTAGTGCTGCCGTTTCAAGGGTGATTTTCATCACGGACATTTCTCTTCGTGGCCGCATTGCAGTTAAATATGAGCGCGTTTACGATGACACGCTCATCTGGGCTGACATCCTTGGATCAGTAAGTTAGAGGCTCTGTTTGGGGTCTCTTTAAAGTGACTGTGTTCATCGTCATTGTCATTTCCTGCCAGCGGCGTGGTCGAGACTCTTGAATTTTCAACATCTGTGTGTTCGTGTAACACTTGTGTCACGTACCAGTTTTCATTTTTTAATAACTCGGTTACTCTGTAGACTCTGTTGCCTCCCAAGGGTTATTGTCTGCGTTTGGATTGGGTGTTCTACAAGAAGGCTCAACAGGTAGTTGTAGCATTGCCTCCACAATTTTTAAGTGAGCCGGGCACGCCATCCATTTCGTGGGAAGACTGGATAAGGATTTTCGATAATTATATAGAAGCATTAGATGGTCAGGATTTCTTGGCTAAGCGTAAAAAGGATTTACTGTTAAGTGCTTTGGGGAAGGAGGGTCAGAGAGTTTTTCAGTATCTTCCTCAAGCGCTGCAGCCTGGACAATCTTTAATTGACGAATACAAGGAAGTGGTTACGAGACTGGAAATTAGGTTTGCTAAGGAAGAGAACTTAGTCATGAATAGATATAAGTTCAACATCAACAAGCAAAGAGGGGATGAGTCTATAGATGATTTTGTTGGACTGCTTCGTGAGTTGTCTGTCAAGTGTAATTTTGGGCAGATGATCGATGAGTTGATACGGGATCAACTCATCGTACAGTGCAACAATAGAAAAATCCAGGAGAGGTTATGGGCGGCCAAGAATCCTCCATTAAAGTTAGCTATTGATTTAGAGAAAGTGGTGGAGGAGTCTGAGAGGTGCATGAAAGAATTGCAGAAATGTAATACTCAGAGTCAGATTTCAGTTGTGTCTGAGCGGATGTTGGACGAAGATACCTACGTTGAGGATGAAAGTGTGGCGTTTGGTAAGGGTAAAAGCAAGAATGTGCTAAAGAAAACTTTTAATAGTAGAACGCCTGGTTGTGGGAAAATTGGCCATTTCTCGAGAATGTGTCGTAATAAGTTAAAGGCAAAAGTTGCAGTGGTGGACGATGGGGCTACTGATGTCAAGAGGGACAGAAATAAGATTTTGGTAGTTGGGGATTTATTTCCTGATGTTCTCATTTTGGATGAATTAAGAGAGAACAGGCCCACAGCCAATTTTGTCATTGATGGTCACACGGTTAGCCTTATGGTGGATACCGGATCAAGGTACACAATCATACCTGAGGATATGTTTGTGAGTGTGTGGGGTGATGTACCTTTGAATGGCGTTGATATTTGTCCCACGAGCTACCAGGGTAATACTATTGACCTTATAGGATGTATGGACTCTGACATTGTTTTTAAAAACAGGTCTATACATGGTAGAGTGTATGTCGCTGTGGATGGCCCACCCACTTTGGGGTGGATCCACCAGTATGACCTCCACATCATGGTCAATCCCAGGGTTGCTGTACAGGTCATGGTGGTCTCTGAGTACTCCGTTGACGATATTGTCAAAGGGGAGGAGCGAGTGTTCAGGGAAGAGTTGGGTATGTTGAAAGGGTATGTTCATAAAATTCAGATCAAGAGTAATTCCACACCTGTTCAACATACGGTACGGAGAATACTTCTTGCTGTTAAGGATGAAGTGAGAGCGGTGTTGTAGGAAATGCTACAGGGTGGAATTATTGAGCCTGTTGAGGCGTTGTCATGGATTTCTCCAGTGGTGATTACCCAAAAATCAGATTAAAAAATCTGATTCTGTGTGGACCTGCGTTCCTTGAACAAGTGTGTTGTTGCAGATGTGTTTCCGCTTCCCAATATTGGGGAGTTGGTGTCGACTTTGAATGGTGCGAAGTTCTTTAGCAAGCTGGACTTGAAGAGCTTACCACCAGGTTTGTCTGCATGAGGAGTCGAAACATTTGACGACTTTTATAACAAGTGAGGGCACATTTCAATTCACCAGGCTTCCCTTTGGGTTGCTATCAGCGGCCAGTGTATTTCAGAGAATGGTCACGGAGTTATTTAAGGGGGTGGAAAAAGTTTTTTTTTTCAGGACGACATCTTGATTTTTGGTGACACTGTTGCTGAGTATAATCAAACAATGAAGTTGGTGTTGAATAGGATTGGAGAGGCAGGGTTGACCCTGGGGAAGGACAAGTGTTCGTTTCTGGTGCAGAAGATAGATTACTTGGGCTATGAAATATCCTCGGAGGGCGTTAGACCGAAAAAGAATCTTTTGGAAGAAATACAGTTGGCTCCATGTCCTTCCAATAAGGATCAATTGCGTTCCTTTATGGGACTAATTGAGTTTTATGCCAAGTTTGTTAACAATTTTTCAGACAAAACGGCTGCGTTGAGGGTTTTTACTAAGTAGGGGGTGAGTTTGTGTGGGAGGATACTCACTCTATCTGTTTTAATGCCATCAAGAAATAATTGTGTGAGGCGGGTGTTCTGGCGCCTTTTGATAGAAGGTGCTTGTCAGTTGTGATGGTTGATGCTAGTTGTTTGGGCTTGGGGGCCGTTCTTTTGCAAAGGCGTGTGCAGGGTGAAACAACAGTTGCTATTGCTTCTTGTCCACTCACGGCCTGTGAGAAGAACTACTCAGTCACAGAAAAAGAAGCTTTGGCTGCCGCATGTGGTGTGCACTATTTTAGGGCCTATTTGTGGGGCACGAAGTTTCAGTTGAGGACTGACCACAAGCCGGTATTGAGTGTATTGTCTCCTGGGGGTACTGGTAGGGGTTCTCCTAGGTTGGCGAGGCTTGCTTCTAAGCTCCAGGAGTATCAATATGACATCTCTTTTGTCCCGGGTTGGCACAATGTACAGGCGGATAGCTTTTCTCATCTTCCCATGGCTGGTGCTGGTATTGGTTTCGAGGATCTTGGGTGCCTGGATGTGAGTGCGGTTGCTTACATTGATGATATTGTGCAATTATCTGGTTGTACTTTTACCAAAGAAGAGTGGTGTCTGGCTATGTCTAAGGATTTAGTGTTGAAGGAGGTGATTGACATGGTTAGGTTAGGTGCAAAGCGGGAGAGTTGTGTTGCACCTTCCGTGCGTCCTTTCATAAAGATTTTGCATGAGCTTTCGTAGTATGGTGATGCAGTTCTTTTAAGAGGCGATAGGTTTATTCCTCCTTTTGACTTGAGACCTAAATTGTTCAAACTGGCTCATGAGGGGCATTTGGGTCAGACTTTTACTTAGCGTAGGATCAAGGCTGATTTCTGGTGGCCAGGTATTGACTCGCAAACGGCTTCCTGGGTTGAGGATTGTCGTACTTGTAGAGAAGGGGAGAAAAGATTAAAGGTTGCTGGCAACCATAATGTTTCTCACATTGAGTCCCCGGATCAGGCTTGGCATAGTGTCTGTCTTGATTTTATTGGTCCCATGGACGAGTTACCTGTGTTTTGTCGCTTTGCGATTGTTGTCATTGATGTGTTTTCAAAGTGGCTCATGGTGGAATTTGTGAAAGAGATCATGACGGATTGTACTATTCTTTTTCTCAAAAGGTTGTTTTTGGATGAAGGTTTTCCATCTATACTTATAACGGATAATGGCACACAGCTTACGTCCAATAAGAAGAGATTGTTTCTATCTGGTTGTGGATTCACTGCACCACTCTGTACAATCCGCAAAGGAATGGCCTGTGTGAAAGGGTCAACAGAGTGGTCAAAGGTATAATACAGATGTCTTGCGCGTCCAATTCTTTCTCTAATGTGGTTTTTCAAGAGATGGTGTGGGCATTTCGCACCACTGCCCAAAGGAAGGATGAAAGGAGTCCTTTTGAGCTTATGCGTGGGAGGCGTGCAGGCACGAAACATACTCCTTCCTGGCTTAAAAATCATCGGCCGGGAGATGATGTTGCCTCATCTTCTCCTAGTTTTAAAGCGAGTAAGTTCGCTATTGGCGATTTGGTGAAGGTTAAGTCAGGTAGGGTGACTACAGGACTTGCCAAATGTAGGGGTCCTTTCCGTGTTAAGAAAGTGTTTTGGGACTATTTTTTGTTGGGGAATGGTGAGAATGGAATGCGCGCAGAGTGGCTCTCTATCAGAGTTTGGCGTCTGTTAAGAGCTCTGTTCCTTCTTTGAGTGATTGTGTTTCGAGTGGGGAGGATGGCTTTGCTTCACAAAACAATGGGTATATGTTTTCTTCTCCTGTGGAAGCGAGTGTTCCTTTGCTTTCAAATGTTTCTAATCGCAGGGAGGAGGGTGGTGGTGATGCTGATTGTCTTGACATTGTTGATAATGTTGATAATGTTGATAATCTAGTCACTGCTCATACCAATGAACAGAGTGAGGTTGCTCAAGATCATTCTGTTTCTCGTAATTGCAGATGCTCACGTCCACATAGGCTTCCTCTTTATTTAAGTGATTACATATGTTAATGTTTGCTTAACATGTCTCTCTAAGGGAGGTAGGTGTGTTGTACATTGTATCTCCTTCAAATGTATTGTTCTTGTCCCCTTTAAGTCGCATTCAGAATGTGTGCGTGCACATTCTAGGCTGACTCGGCCGGTGTGTTCCAGATGGGTCAGTTGGTGTCTGGCTGGCTGGAGTGTAGGTCGTTACCTTGCTGTCTACCAAATAAAGCCACGTTTCCAGATTAACTTGTCTGTGTTTGTCTACAATCCATCTACAACAGATTCCTACCAATAAGCGTGAGGTCAAACACAACACCCTGGATTGGATGCACTAACCCACTGAGCCACCAAGCCAGTAAGATGCACCTGGCAACAGCCCCTGCCTGCCTTGTAGCCTTCCCCCACACTGAGTGACCGTATTGTTCAAGCAAAGGGAAGGAATGTATGCCTATAGCATGAGCGTTCTGTTGGCTTGCGCCAATCACAGCAGCTCACAGGGCACACCGACAATTATTAAAGAAATCTTATAGATATATTCATCGCATTTAATGGCAAATATTCGAAGGTTTTACTCATTGGCTTTTCGCGAATACATTAAGATTTGAATATATGTCTGCTGGAATAAACACTATCAGCCTGATTCATGAACGGGCCATTTTGCGAGGCTCAAATAGCGAATCATAAGGAATCGCTTTTTGAGACTCGCAAAACGGTATTCATGTAGGAATCGCAATATTAATTGCGATTCCCACTGATTCCTTATTTGCGATTAGCTAATTGCTAATCGCAAATAAGGAATAACTCCCCATGCATTCCTATGGGCCAAAAGGCCCATAGGAATGCATGGGAAGTCATTCCTCATTTGCGATTAGCAATTAGCTAATCGCAAATGAGATTGCGAGTACAAGGGTGCCAGGGGTGTCCAAAGGACACCCTGTATCACCCCTGCAATGGAAATTAACACAGGTGTTGCACACACACATGTCCAAAGGACATGTGTGTGTGTAACATGCAACTCAGAAAAATGCATTTAAATGCATTTTTCTGAGTTTTCGCAATTTACCACGAGGTTTGACCTCGCGGTAAATTGTGGGCCGAAATTGCGATTTCGCAATTGGAAAATGGATGATGAATTACATTTAAGGAATCTCAAATAGAGATTCCTTATATGTAATTCCTCGCAAATATGCGAATTAGCAAATAGCGATTTTTGCATTTAGGATGTTGAATCCCAAATGCAAAAATCGCACTCGCAAAGGGCCAGATTCTCAGAATCTGGCCCTTTGCGAGCCGATTTAGGCTTCATGAATTAGGCTGTAAGTTTAAAACGAAACCATGCAATTAAAATTTAATTCCGACACATGCTAGTTACATTCAACTAATCTTCGCATTG
>NW_028249853.1:0-70979 GCF_964263255.1 Lissotriton vulgaris | reverse complement strand
ACTAATACACAACGGTCTTAATTGCATGTTCTAATTGAGGCATATAAGTACCTAATCTTGTGAATCAGCTCAATATATTTTCTAATATAGTCTCACTAATCCAGGACCATTTCAGGAAAGAGCGTGTGTGGGGTTGTATCATACAAAGTGCCCGAGGAGTGCTAAGGCATGTGCACCCACTTTTGATATTCCCATTGCACTTTAGAATCCCAGAAGGGGCTGAAGATTTTTGCACCACCCATACTGTAATATGGAGGATGCTGGTGCACTGTTAGGGGCTAATAAAACGTTTGACAGTCCATGGACTGCCATATTTGCGGGTGCGTGGTGGCAGCGGTCTTTCGACCACCCTATTACATCTAGGGCAGTGAGGCCAACCTGGGACCGCTGCAACAGCCAGGGATCAGAGATCCCTGGCACAACGGTCTTGAGGCCCAATATGCTTTAGCATATTGCGAGTTTCCTCTCTGCCGCAGTTTTCATGAAAACCGTGGTGGAGAGGGAACTGTTGCCTCTGGGCCTGTGTATGCCGGCCTGTCTGCATGCACCCCAGTACCTGCACGGCATGAACGGTAGCAGTCCATGACAATGATGACATGCAGGTACTGATTTTGACGTTTCTACTGAGGTGGAATGCCACAGAAATGTCTGCCAGAACAGGAGACCACTCCTAATATGTCAGGTTGTTCATCCAGAGGTTTGGCGGTGCAAGCCGATCCCGCTCCCACACTGCCAAACTCGTAATCAGACCCTTAGTCCAGAGTGGGACAATGCACCCTATTTGTAATACACCCTCATATGTTTCCTATTGGTCTGACCCCCTAGCGCAACTTACATGATATTAGATAATCAGAGAAACGTATAGGAAACACATAAATACAAAACCAGACCAACAAAATGCACCTCAATATAGAAAGACAAGTACACATAAAAACCCAAACTGAAATGAGGCATACAAGTCCCAACTCCATGGCGGAGGATGTAGAGAGCAACATTGTTCCATCTGCCCTGAAGGTTTTTTTAACAGTATCATTTAACCTCCTCATTCCTGCCCTATAGCCCAGTATAGATTTGTCATTGCAAAAGGGAATAACTGGTGATGAACCTGTTCCCATGCAGCAGCGCCCTTTGTTTTCTCACAACCTTGGTCCTGTCCCCAGCAGCACAAAGAGGAGGAGTGGGGTGATGAGAGTGGGTTTATGCAGTGGTGCAGCAAGGGGTGGGCAGTCCTGCCCATGTTTTTGGGCAGTGGTTTCCTCCACCCTTCGTGCTCTTACCGGCGGCTTTTGCGGGGCAGCAAACACAGGCATCTCCATCACCCCCCACTCTTACTTGCAGCCGCAGCAGGGCAGCAAATGCAGGGACAGCCACTGGTGGCCAAAGGTCTTGCTACGCCACTGGGTTTATGCCCTGCTAGTTGCATAAAAACGTCTTACTTTCTTGTGGCTCTCACAATGGAGGGACAGAGGGGTCCCTCTGCCCTGGACCCTGTATTTTTCTGGGCTCCTCTCTCCTTCCACAGGGTTCACTGACACAACATCAATGTAATAAATATTGATGTAAAAAAATTGAGTAAAAAACTATAGTCAAAAACAATATCAACGCCAATAATAAAAATATACATGTATAAAATATCGACTTTTATACAAATATAACATGAAATATGTATTAAAAATATTACATTTGATTTTAACCAAAATAAAATAAATCTAATATACATTCTAATCAAATGTCACAAATAAAGTACTAAAAAAGATAAATACACAAACATAATTATTTATACATATATATTTACTTTAAAACACTTCATAAACTATTATTTTTAATTCATGTTAAAAGTTTAAAATTATGGGGGGCGTGGCCAACTGCCGAACATGGCGGCAGCTTAACTCGGGAGCTCCGCAAGGCAGACCGGCCCGCGAAAGAATCCGAATGCCCATCCGTATACTGACCCGCCTGAAGGGGTGAAATCGGCTCCGGGAACCAAGCGGCGCACATCGAGCCGCCCCTGGTGAAAATCCGAAGCCGCGAAGTGCTCCGTTCGGCACCGGCGAGGTGAGGCCTCCAACAGCCCAGCAAACAAAACAAGTGATGGACCGAATGTGGATCAATGTCACACATTCATCCCAGTCAAAAGATCTGGGCCCAAATCCATCGTTTTTTTGCACTCCACACCACCCTGGGTTAGACAATGGCGATATGCAAATCAGCTCTGACCCTGTGCCCCATGGGAACAGTCCAGTCCGAACTACAAAAGCCATGTCCTTCCCAGAACGGAATCAAGCATCCGAGGACCGGACCGGTTTCGAGGTAACACCTCTCATCAGCCCGGCTAGCTTGACTCCAAGAGGTGTGGAGTGCCTGGGACCCACGTCTGAGCATCCCCAGCGCACTTATGGCGGCAATTGCAAACAAAACAAGTGATGGACCGAATGTGGATCAATGTCACACATTCATCCCAGTCAAAAGATCTGGGCCCAAATCCATCGTTTTTTTGCACTCCACACCACCCTGGGTTAGACAATGGCGATATGCAAATCAGCTCTGACCCTGTGCCCCATGGGAACAGTCCAGTCCGAACTACAAAAGCCATGTCCTTCCCAGAACGGAATCAAGCATCCGAGGACCGGACCGGTTTCGAGGTAACACCTCTCATCAGCCCGGCTAGCTTGACTCCAAGAGGTGTGGAGTGCCTGGGACCCACGTCTGAGCATCCCCAGCGCACTTATGGCGGCAATTGCAAACAAAACAAGTGATGGACCGAATGTGGATCAATGTCACACATTCATCCCAGTCAAAAGATCTGGGCCCAAATCCATCGTTTTTTTGCACTCCACACCACCCTGGGTTAGACAATGGCGATATGCAAATCAGCTCTGACTCTGTGCCCCATGGGAACAGTCCAGTCCGAACTACAAAAGCCATGTCCTTCCCAGAACGGAATCAAGCATCCGAGGACCGGACCGGTTTCGAGGTAACACCTCTCATCAGCCCGGCTAGCTTGACTCCAAGAGGTGTGGAGTGCCTGGGACCCACGTCTGAGCATCCCCAGCGCACTTATGGCGGCAATTGCAAACAAAACAAGTGATGGACCGAATGTGGATCAATGTCACACATTCATCCCAGTCAAAAGATCTGGGCCCAAATCCATCGTTTTTTTGCACTCCACACCACCCTGGGTTAGACAATGGCGATATGCAAATCAGCTCTGACCCTGTGCCCCATGGGAACAGTCCAGTCCGAACTACAGAAGCCATGTCCTTCCCAGAACGGAATCAAGCATCCGAGGACCGGACAGGTTTCGAGGTAACACCTCTCATCAGCCCGGCTAGCTTGACTCCAAGAGGGAGGGCTTTTGTAGTTCGGACTGGACTGTTCCCATGGGGCAACAGGGTCAGAGCTGATTTGCATATTGCCATTGTCTAACCCAGGGTGGTGTGGAGTGCAAAAGAACGATGGATTTGGGCCCAGATCTTTTGACTGGGGGAGTGTGTGACATTGATCCACATTCAGTCCATCACTTGTTGTTTCTGCAATTGCCGCCCTAAGTGCGCTGGGGATGCCCAGACGTGGGTCCCAGGCACTCCACACCACTTGGAGTCAAGCTAGCCGGGCTGATGAGAGGTGTTACCTCGAAACCGGTCCGGTCCTCGGATGCTTGATTCCGTTCTGGGAAGGACATGGCTTTTGTAGTTCGGACTGGACTGTTCCCATGGGGCAACAGGGTCAGAGCTGATTTGCATATTGCCATTGTCTAACCCAGGGTGGTGTGGAGTGCAAAAGAACGATGGATTTGGGCCCAGATCTTTTGACTGGGGGAGTGTGTGACATTGATCCACATTCAGTCCATCACTTGTTGTTTCTGCAATTGCCGCCCTAAGTGCGCTGGGGATGCCCAGGCGTGGGTCCCAGGCACTCCACACCACTTGGAGTCAAGCTAGCCGGGCTGATGAGAGGTGTTACCTCGAAACCGGTCCGGTCCTCGGATGCTTGATTCCGTTCTGGGAAGGACATGGCTTTTGTAGTTCGGACTGGACTGTTCCCATGGGGCAACAGGGTCAGAGCTGATTTGCATATTGCCATTGTCTAACCCAGGGTGGTGTGGAGTGCAAAAGAACGATGGATTTGGGCCCAGATCTTTTGACTGGGGGAGTGTGTGACATTGATCCACATTCAGTCCATCACTTGTTGTTTCTGCAATTGCCGCCCTAAGTGCGCTGGGGATGCCCAGACGTGGGTCCCAGGCACTCCACACCACTTGGAGTCAAGCTAGCCGCGCTGATGAGAGGTGTTACCTCGAAACCGGTCCGGTCCTCGGATGCTTGATTCCGTTCTGGGAAGGACATGGCTTTTGTAGTTCGGACTGGACTGTTCCCATGGGGCAACAGGGTCAGAGCTGATTTGCATATTGCCATTGTCTAACCCAGGGTGGTGTGGAGTGCAAAAGAACGATGGATTTGGGCCCAGATCTTTTGACTGGGGGAGTGTGTGACATTGATCCACATTCAGTCCATCACTTGTTGTTTCTGCAATTGCCGCCCTAAGTGCGCTGGGGATGCCCAGACGTGGGTCCCAGGCACTCCACACCACTTGGAGTCAAGCTAGCCGGGCTGATGAGAGGTGTTACCTCGAAACCGGTCCGGTCCTCGGATGCTTGATTCCGTTCTGGGAAGGACATGGCTTTTGTAGTTCGGACTGGACTGTTCCCATGGGGCAACAGGGTCAGAGCTGATTTGCATATTGCCATTGTCTAACCCAGGGTGGTGTGGAGTGCAAAAGAACAATGGATTTGGGCCCAGATCTTTTGACTGGGGGAGTGTGTGACATTGATCCACATTCAGTCCATCACTTGTTGTTTCTGCAATTGCCGCCCTAAGTGCGCTGGGGATGCCCAGACGTGGGTCCCAGGCACTCCACACCACTTGGAGTCAAGCTAGCCGGGCTGATGAGAGGTGTTACCTCGAAACCGGTCCGGTCCTCGGATGCTTGATTCCGTTCTGGGAAGGACATGGCTTTTGTAGTTCGGACTGGACTGTTCCCATGGGGCAACAGGGTCAGAGCTGATTTGCATATTGCCATTGTCTAACCCAGGGTGGTGTGGAGTGCAAAAGAACGATGGATTTGGGCCCAGATCTTTTGACTGGGGGAGTGTGTGACATTGATCCACATTCAGTCCATCACTTGTTGTTTCTGCAATTGCCGCCCTAAGTGCGCTGGGGATGCCCAGACGTGTGTCCCAGGCACTCCACACCACTTGGAGTCAAGCTAGCCGGGCTGATGAGAGGTGTTACCTCGAAACCGGTCCGGTCCTCGGATGCTTGATTCCGTTCTGGGAAGGACATGGCTTTTGTAGTTCGGACTGGACTGTTCCCATGGGGCAACAGGGTCAGAGCTGATTTGCATATTGCCATTGTCTAACCCAGGGTGGTGTGGAGTGCAAAAGAACGATGGATTTGGGCCCAGATCTTTTGACTGGGGGAGTGTGTGACATTGATCCACATTCAGTCCATCACTTGTTGTTTCTGCAATTGCCGCCCTAAGTGCGCTGGGGATGCCCAGACGTGGGTCCCAGGCACTCCACACCACTTGGAGTCAAGCTAGCCGGGCTGATGAGAGGTGTTACCTCGAAACCGGTCCGGTCCTCGGATGCTTGATTCCGTTCTGGGAAGGACATGGCTTTTGTAGTTCGGACTGGACTGTTCCCATGGGGCAACAGGGTCAGAGCTGATTTGCATATTGCCATTGTCTAACCCAGGGTGGTGTGGAGTGCAAAAGAACGATGGATTTGGGCCCAGATCTTTTGACTGGGGGAGTGTGTGACATTGATCCACATTCAGTCCATCACTTGTTGTTTCTGCAATTGCCGCCCTAAGTGCGCTGGGGATGCCCAGACGTGGGTCCCAGGCACTCCACACCACTTGGAGTCAAGCTAGCCGGGCTGATGAGAGGTGTTACCTCGAAACCGGTCCGGTCCTCGGATGCTTGATTCCGTTCTGGGAAGGACATGGCTTTTGTAGTTCGGACTGGACTGTTCCCATGGGGCAACAGGGTCAGAGCTGATTTGCATATTGCCATTGTCTAACCCAGGGTGGTGTGGAGTGCAAAAGAACGATGGATTTGGGCCCAGATCTTTTGACTGGGGGAGTGTGTGACATTGATCCACATTCAGTCCATCACTTGTTGTTTCTGCAATTGCCGCCCTAAGTGCGCTGGGGATGCCCAGACGTGGGTCCCAGGCACTCCACACCACTTGGAGTCAAGCTAGCCGGGCTGATGAGAGGTGTTACCTCGAAACCGGTCCGGTCCTCGGATGCTTGATTCCGTTCTGGGAAGGACATGGCTTTTGTAGTTCGGACTGGACTGTTCCCATGGGGCAACAGGGTCAGAGCTGATTTGCATATTGCCATTGTCTAACCCAGGGTGGTGTGGAGTGCAAAAGAACGATGGATTTGGGCCCAGATCTTTTGACTGGGGGAGTGTGTGACATTGATCCACATTCAGTCCATCACTTGTTGTTTCTGCAATTGCCGCCCTAAGTGCGCTGGGGATGCCCAGGCGTGGGTCCCAGGCACTCCACACCACTTGGAGTCAAGCTAGCCGGGCTGATGAGAGGTGTTACCTCGAAACCGGTCCGGTCCTCGGATGCTTGATTCCGTTCTGGGAAGGACATGGCTTTTGTAGTTCGGACTGGACTGTTCCCATGGGGCAACAGGGTCAGAGCTGATTTGCATATTGCCATTGTCTAACCCAGGGTGGTGTGGAGTGCAAAAGAACGATGGATTTGGGCCCAGATCTTTTGACTGGGGGAGTGTGTGACATTGATCCACATTCAGTCCATCACTTGTTGTTTCTGCAATTGCCGCCCTAAGTGCGCTGGGGATGCCCAGACGTGGGTCCCAGGCACTCCACACCACTTGGAGTCAAGCTAGCCGGGCTGATGAGAGGTGTTACCTCGAAACCGGTCCGGTCCTCGGATGCTTGATTCCGTTCTGGGAAGGACATGGCTTTTGTAGTTCGGACTGGACTGTTCCCATGGGGCAACAGGGTCAGAGCTGATTTGCATATTGCCATTGTCTAACCCAGGGTGGTGTGGAGTGCAAAAGAACGATGGATTTGGGCCCAGATCTTTTGACTGGGGGAGTGTGTGACATTGATCCACATTCAGTCCATCACTTGTTGTTTCTGCAATTGCCGCCCTAAGTGCGCTGGGGATGCCCAGACGTGGGTCCCAGGCACTCCACACCACTTGGAGTCAAGCTAGCCGGGCTGATGAGAGGTGTTACCTCGAAACCGGTCCGGTCCTCGGATGCTTGATTCCGTTCTGGGAAGGACATGGCTTTTGTAGTTCGGACTGGACTGTTCCCATGGGGCAACAGGGTCAGAGCTGATTTGCATATTGCCATTGTCTAACCCAGGGTGGTGTGGAGTGCAAAAGAACGATGGATTTGGGCCCAGATCTTTTGACTGGGGGAGTGTGTGACATTGATCCACATTCAGTCCATCACTTGTTGTTTCTGCAATTGCCGCCCTAAGTGCGCTGGGGATGCCCAGACGTGGGTCCCAGGCACTCCACACCACTTGGAGTCAAGCTAGCCGGGCTGATGAGAGGTGTTACCTCGAAACCGGTCCGGTCCTCGGATGCTTGATTCCGTTCTGGGAAGGACATGGCTTTTGTAGTTCGGACTGGACTGTTCCCATGGGGCAACAGGGTCAGAGCTGATTTGCATATTGCCATTGTCTAACCCAGGGTGGTGTGGAGTGCAAAAGAACGATGGATTTGGGCCCAGATCTTTTGACTGGGGGAGTGTGTGACATTGATCCACATTCAGTCCATCACTTGTTGTTTCTGCAATTGCCGCCCTAAGTGCGCTGGGGATGCCCAGACGTGGGTCCCAGGCACTCCACACCACTTGGAGTCAAGCTAGCCGGGCTGATGAGAGGTGTTACCTCGAAACCGGTCCGGTCCTCGGATGCTTGATTCCGTTCTGGGAAGGACATGGCTTTTGTAGTTCGGACTGGACTGTTCCCATGGGGCAACAGGGTCAGAGCTGATTTGCATATTGCCATTGTCTAACCCAGGGTGGTGTGGAGTGCAAAAGAACGATGGATTTGGGCCCAGATCTTTTGACTGGGGGAGTGTGTGACATTGATCCACATTCAGTCCATCACTTGTTGTTTCTGCAATTGCCGCCCTAAGTGCGCTGGGGATGCCCAGACGTGGGTCCCAGGCACTCCACACCACTTGGAGTCAAGCTAGCCGGGCTGATGAGAGGTGTTACCTCGAAACCGGTCCGGTCCTCGGATGCTTGATTCCGTTCTGGGAAGGACATGGCTTTTGTAGTTCGGACTGGACTGTTCCCATGGGGCAACAGGGTCAGAGCTGATTTGCATATTGCCATTGTCTAACCCAGGGTGGTGTGGAGTGCAAAAGAACGATGGATTTGGGCCCAGATCTTTTGACTGGGGGAGTGTGTGACATTGATCCACATTCAGTCCATCACTTGTTGTTTCTGCAATTGCCGCCCTAAGTGCGCTGGGGATGCCCAGACGTGGGTCCCAGGCACTCCACACCACTTGGAGTCAAGCTAGCCGGGCTGATGAGAGGTGTTACCTCGAAACCGGTCCGGTCCTCGGATGCTTGATTCCGTTCTGGGAAGGACATGGCTTTTGTAGTTCGGACTGGACTGTTCCCATGGGGCAACAGGGTCAGAGCTGATTTGCATATTGCCATTGTCTAACCCAGGGTGGTGTGGAGTGCAAAAGAACGATGGATTTGGGCCCAGATCTTTTGACTGGGGGAGTGTGTGACATTGATCCACATTCAGTCCATCACTTGTTGTTTCTGCAATTGCCGCCCTAAGTGCGCTGGGGATGCCCAGGCGTGGGTCCCAGGCACTCCACACCACTTGGAGTCAAGCTAGCCGGGCTGATGAGAGGTGTTACCTCGAAACCGGTCCGGTCCTCGGATGCTTGATTCCGTTCTGGGAAGGACATGGCTTTTGTAGTTCGGACTGGACTGTTCCCATGGGGCAACAGGGTCAGAGCTGATTTGCATATTGCCATTGTCTAACCCAGGGTGGTGTGGAGTGCAAAAGAACGATGGATTTGGGCCCAGATCTTTTGACTGGGGGAGTGTGTGACATTGATCCACATTCAGTCCATCACTTGTTGTTTCTGCAATTGCCGCCCTAAGTGCGCTGGGGATGCCCAGGCGTGGGTCCCAGGCACTCCACACCACTTGGAGTCAAGCTAGCCGGGCTGATGAGAGGTGTTACCTCGAAACCGGTCCGGTCCTCGGATGCTTGATTCCGTTCTGGGAAGGACATGGCTTTTGTAGTTCGGACTGGACTGTTCCCATGGGGCAACAGGGTCAGAGCTGATTTGCATATTGCCATTGTCTAACCCAGGGTGGTGTGGAGTGCAAAAGAACGATGGATTTGGGCCCAGATCTTTTGACTGGGGGAGTGTGTGACATTGATCCACATTCAGTCCATCACTTGTTGTTTCTGCAATTGCCGCCCTAAGTGCGCTGGGGATGCCCAGACGTGGGTCCCAGGCACTCCACACCACTTGGAGTCAAGCTAGCCGGGCTGATGAGAGGTGTTACCTCGAAACCGGTCCGGTCCTCGGATGCTTGATTCCGTTCTGGGAAGGACATGGCTTTTGTAGTTCGGACTGGACTGTTCCCATGGGGCAACAGGGTCAGAGCTGATTTGCATATTGCCATTGTCTAACCCAGGGTGGTGTGGAGTGCAAAAGAACGATGGATTTGGGCCCAGATCTTTTGACTGGGGGAGTGTGTGACATTGATCCACATTCAGTCCATCACTTGTTGTTTCTGCAATTGCCGCCCTAAGTGCGCTGGGGATGCCCAGACGTGGGTCCCAGGCACTCCACACCACTTGGAGTCAAGCTAGCCGGGCTGATGAGAGGTGTTACCTCGAAACCGGTCCGGTCCTCGGATGCTTGATTCCGTTCTGGGAAGGACATGGCTTTTGTAGTTCGGACTGGACTGTTCCCATGGGGCAACAGGGTCAGAGCTGATTTGCATATTGCCATTGTCTAACCCAGGGTGGTGTGGAGTGCAAAAGAACGATGGATTTGGGCCCAGATCTTTTGACTGGGGGAGTGTGTGACATTGATCCACATTCAGTCCATCACTTGTTGTTTCTGCAATTGCCGCCCTAAGTGCGCTGGGGATGCCCAGACGTGGGTCCCAGGCACTCCACACCACTTGGAGTCAAGCTAGCCGGGCTGATGAGAGGTGTTACCTCGAAACCGGTCCGGTCCTCGGATGCTTGATTCCGTTCTGGGAAGGACATGGCTTTTGTAGTTCGGACTGGACTGTTCCCATGGGGCAACAGGGTCAGAGCTGATTTGCATATTGCCATTGTCTAACCCAGGGTGGTGTGGAGTGCAAAAGAACGATGGATTTGGGCCCAGATCTTTTGACTGGGGGAGTGTGTGACATTGATCCACATTCAGTCCATCACTTGTTGTTTCTGCAATTGCCGCCCTAAGTGCGCTGGGGATGCCCAGACGTGGGTCCCAGGCACTCCACACCACTTGGAGTCAAGCTAGCCGGGCTGATGAGAGGTGTTACCTCGAAACCGGTCCGGTCCTCGGATGCTTGATTCCGTTCTGGGAAGGACATGGCTTTTGTAGTTCGGACTGGACTGTTCCCATGGGGCAACAGGGTCAGAGCTGATTTGCATATTGCCATTGTCTAACCCAGGGTGGTGTGGAGTGCAAAAGAACGATGGATTTGGGCCCAGATCTTTTGACTGGGGGAGTGTGTGACATTGATCCACATTCAGTCCATCACTTGTTGTTTCTGCAATTGCCGCCCTAAGTGCGCTGGGGATGCCCAGACGTGGGTCCCAGGCACTCCACACCACTTGGAGTCAAGCTAGCCGGGCTGATGAGAGGTGTTACCTCGAAACCGGTCCGGTCCTCGGATGCTTGATTCCGTTCTGGGAAGGACATGGCTTTTGTAGTTCGGACTGGACTGTTCCCATGGGGCAACAGGGTCAGAGCTGATTTGCATATTGCCATTGTCTAACCCAGGGTGGTGTGGAGTGCAAAAGAACGATGGATTTGGGCCCAGATCTTTTGACTGGGGGAGTGTGTGACATTGATCCACATTCAGTCCATCACTTGTTGTTTCTGCAATTGCCGCCCTAAGTGCGCTGGGGATGCCCAGACGTGGGTCCCAGGCACTCCACACCACTTGGAGTCAAGCTAGCCGGGCTGATGAGAGGTGTTACCTCGAAACCGGTCCGGTCCTCGGATGCTTGATTCCGTTCTGGGAAGGACATGGCTTTTGTAGTTCGGACTGGACTGTTCCCATGGGGCAACAGGGTCAGAGCTGATTTGCATATTGCCATTGTCTAACCCAGGGTGGTGTGGAGTGCAAAAGAACGATGGATTTGGGCCCAGATCTTTTGACTGGGGGAGTGTGTGACATTGATCCACATTCAGTCCATCACTTGTTGTTTCTGCAATTGCCGCCCTAAGTGCGCTGGGGATGCCCAGACGTGGGTCCCAGGCACTCCACACCACTTGGAGTCAAGCTAGCCGGGCTGATGAGAGGTGTTACCTCGAAACCGGTCCGGTCCTCGGATGCTTGATTCCGTTCTGGGAAGGACATGGCTTTTGTAGTTCGGACTGGACTGTTCCCATGGGGCAACAGGGTCAGAGCTGATTTGCATATTGCCATTGTCTAACCCAGGGTGGTGTGGAGTGCAAAAGAACGATGGATTTGGGCCCAGATCTTTTGACTGGGGGAGTGTGTGACATTGATCCACATTCAGTCCATCACTTGTTGTTTCTCCAACAGCCCAGCAGCACCGGCCTGCAGTACAGAGAGTGCCCGACCGGAAGTTCACCCTACCCGGCCGGAAGAAGTCGGCTCCAGCCGGCGCCCACGTCGCGCCGCCAGACGCCAGGCCTCAACACGGCGCTTGAATAGCGCTGCGTCTGGGATCAGCCACCGGTCCCTCTGAGAAACGCAACACCTGTCCTCGAGGGCGGAGGAATCCCTGCGCAGCGGAGGAGCCATCCGAAGACGGCACTGCCGGGCGGGCGCCCCACACACACGACAAGGTGGGCCGAAGGCGCATGGTCGGCGCAGCCCCCCCCCCCCGCAGCTCTGAACTTTGGTCCGAGATAACGTTGGGAAGAAGGGACGCTAGCGGATTAGCGGCGCCAGCCACCAAACCACCCATAGAGGGCCTGGGGGGCGGCAGTGTAATCCACGGGAAGGGGGCACCGCCCTGAGCGAGAGAAACCTGCGAAGTGCATTTAGGGCGGACGCCGCCGGCGACACAGCGAGACCTACTATTGACTCCGACTGCAGCGACCACGGAGGCGAGGACCTCGCACGTGGCTGGAGCATAAGACTAACCTCCGAGCGGAGTGCGACTCGGACCTGGCGTCAAGGGGCTGCAGTGCGCTACGATCCGGACCTTTACCATCTGCTTTGACGGCGCGCGCCCAGGGGACGGTGAACTCAGTGGGAGACCGGGCCAGGAACCACGGAACAGACCGGACAGTGCGGTACTAAACTTAGCATAATGGCAGGCAAGAACACGAGGAGCACGACGACGACGCAAGCGAAGCTTAATAAATTTGCCTATTCCCAAAGCGGTCACTCGCAGGGGCCTGGACGTCATTCCACCGGTGCCTCCTCTGATGCAAATGGGACTGGGAAAGTTACTCTGGAAGCCATTATGAGAACCCTCACCGAAGTCCAGGCAACAGTGGGCACCATTTCCACCGAGGTGAACCTGCTGAGAGCTGATTTTAAAAAAATGTCAGAGAGAGTGTCTCAAGTGGAGGTAGTCACGAAATCCCTCATTGAAGACACCTCAGATCTACAGGTGGCGATGGAGAGACTGGAGAAGACCACCAAGCAACTACAAGAAAAACTGGATGACCAGGAAGGGCGCTCCAGAAGGAATAACGTCCGCATCCTAGGCCTTCCGGAATCGGAGGGGAAGGGGGCCATGGACCTATACATTGAGGACCTCATCAAGACCAAACTGCAGCCTAAAGGCCTGTCCAATTTCTTCTCCATCGAGAGAGCGCACCGCGTCCCGGGGGGTGCGGCCAAACCAGGAGCCTCACCGCGGCCGGTGCTGGCTAGACTCTTCAACTATAGGGACAGGGATGCCATCCTGCAAGCAGCCAGGGTGGCACCACCGGTGAAAATTCAAAACTCTACTCTGGCATTCTTCCCAGACTACACGGCCGAGGTGGCCAGACGTCGGAAATCCTTCACTGAAGTCAAGAAGACACTACGTGACAGGGGCCTGCCCTACTCAATGCTCTTCCCCGCCAAACTGCGGATTGTGGCAGAGGGAAAGACATGGTTTTTCGACACCCCCGAGGTGGCAAGAGAATGGCTGGATGGCTGGAGACCGGTGGGCAAACCCCAACGCCCGCACAAGGATCGCCAGGACTGCCGCAGTGAGAGGACGACGGACCACCGTGCGGCCAGCCCGGCTACAGAACAGGGCGCAGCCGGGGGAATAGACTCTGATCTTGAGAGGGACCCGTTTGATTCTGGTCAGCCTAGCAGGGGTTGATTGCCTGAGCTGGATGCAACACGATTTGACCACAGCCCTTGGGACTTCGGGCCGATGGAACTGAGTAGGGCGGGTTATGGCCGGTGCCTGTAGGGGACTCACCAACCCCACAAGCAAGTAAGCTAGACAGGGGGGGGACAAAAGCACTCTGCCAAGTTGGGGATGCGGGCGGGTTTTCGTCCGTGGTGCAGGGGAGCAGGGAGGGGGTGGGGAGATGGGAGTTGTGAGGGTAAAGTTAAAGTTAAGTTTATTGGTCATCGTCATTGCGATTATACAAGGCACAGTTCCATTACTAGCCAACAGCGTCAGGCGTCGCATCTGCACACTGGCTTCACCATATTGCTGCACATTGATATCATGGGTCATGAGCCCGAATGGCACACCAAAACCAAGCAACACCCGCTGAGGGTACCCCTGTAACGACACTGGTGCCCCCACTGAAGCTCCTTACGTGGAATGTCAGGGGGTTGGGGGACAAAATTAAGCGTGGTCTGGTGCTGCAAACTATTAAACGACATAAATCTGACCTAGTGCTGCTGCAGAAAACACATCTAGCAGGGACCACTTGCAAAGCACTGAATAGGCGTGGTTACACCATGGCAGTACACTCCGAATTCACCTCAGGCTCCAGAGGCACCGGAATACTCCTCAAAAACAACTCATCCTTTTTAGTCACTAGCCACAAGACAGATGATCAGGGGCGGTTTGCGGCACTCTCAGGCCAGTGGGAGGGGAGGGCCCTAAATGTGGTGTCTGTATACATCCCCCCAGCACTTCATTCTACAGCGCTACTAGCACTTGGCCAATTTCTTATCGATCTCCCGGAGGGTGATATGATACTTGGGGGAGACTTCAATGCTATAACAGACCCCTTACTAGACACCTTTCCTATACGGGATCGTCAGAGAGGGGCTGCCACGCTTCCTGGATTCTTGACGGCCATGGGCCTCACGGACGTATGGCGTCACCTGAACCCCACGGCGAAGCAGTACACACACTACTCAGCACCCCACGATAGCCTCTCACGTATTGATTACTTCTTCTTTCTAGGGGTAGGGCTGGGCTCAGTGGATGGCCTCGAAATCCTGCCAAGAGGCATTTCTGACCACCCCCCGATCTCCCTTCACCTTTCTACTAAAGAACGTAAGCGAGCTAGGCTGTACCCGATCTATCCCAATTATCTGCAGATACCTGGCATCAGGAAGAAACTTAAGTTGACTACGACACACTATTTCAATGAGAACACGGGTTCAGTCACCTCACCCTCAGTGCTGTGGGAAGCATACAAAACGGTCCTGCGAGGAGCATCCATATCGGCCATTACTGGGTATAAAAGGGAATCCAGAGCTGAACTGGCTAATTTGGAATTGGCATTACACACGGCGAACAGTGCGCACATGGCGGACCCCACCCCTGACACAGCACATGAGCTACAGCTCCGTCAGCAGCAGCACCAGGCACACCTCACTACAATCACTAAAGGACACCTTGCAAACACCGCGCACCGCATCTACGATGTGGGTGATAAGGCAGGGAGAATGCTGGCATGGCTAGACAAGCGGGGCGGCAGTAACAGGGGAATACAACGACTATACGATGCGATGGGCCAACTACAGACTCACCCGGAACAGATAGTCAATGCACTAGCTCACCACTTTCAGGGGATCTACACACCGACACGGCCGGTCACTGAGCAGGAGGCAGTAGCGTCACTCAGTCACATTTCCATCCCTGTGCTCACGCTTGAAGCACGGCAGGAACTTGATGCTGACCTGACGGAGGGGGAGGTCCAGTTGGCGATACAGGCGCTGCAGTCCGGCAAGGCCCTAGGCCCCAACGGGATTCCTGTGGAGTGGTATAAGGCGGTGGACTCGGTGCTGGCCAAGCCCCTATTAGACATGTACAAAGACAGCGCACAAAAGGCACTGCTTCCACTCGACCAACGCACGGCCACTATCGTAGCCATCCCCAAACCAGCCAAGCCACCGACAGAATGCGCCTCGTACCGACCCATTTCCCTACTCAACACAGAAGCGAAGGTCCTGGCGAAACTCCTGGCCAGTCGTCTGACCAAGCATCTGAGTACCCTGATACACCCTGACCAATCGGGCTTCATGCCACACAGGAGTACAGCGCTGAACCTGCGAAGGGTACATGGGGTACTGGCGAGGGCACATCTTCTCACGGAACAGGCTGCGATACTCTCCCTAGATGCTAAAATGGCGTTTGATCTGGTGGAGTGGGAATACCTGTTTGCTGTCCTAACTCGGATGGGTTTCGGCCCCCATTATCTAGCGTGGGTGCGACTACTCTACACCCTCCCGATGGCGCAGGTGGTTGCGAATGGCCGCATATCGTCACCCTTTCCACTGGGGAGGGGAACTAGACAAGGATGCCCGCTATCGCCCCTCCTTTTTGCGATAGTGCTAGAACCGCTGGCAATCCTGCTCAGAGAGACGCCGCTATTCCGGGGCATCACTTGGGGGGACGGGTGGGAGGACAAGGTCTCCCTATACGCAGACGACATGCTGATCTACATGACCGGGCCGAATGAAGGGGTCCCCGCCCTGTTGGCAGTCTGCGATGAACATGGCAAGGCCTCGGGCTATACCTTGAACTGGTCCAAGTCTGTACTCTATGTCCTCAAGGGCCCGGGTCCGGTGCTGCCGGCTGACTGTCCCCTCAAGATAACCACCTCCTCGTTTAAGTACTTGGGTATTTTTGTGACGACCGATGCTAAACAGTTCTATACCGAAAACTTGCAGCCACCTCTGCAAAGATTGCGTGCTGATGTCAAATATTGGGCTGCACTGCCGCTGACCCTCCTAGGGCGAGCGGCGCTCTATAAAATGATGGCTCTCCCTAGATTTCTTTATGTTCTCGAAAACTCCCCGTATGTGGTTAACCCACAGTACTTTCGACAGGTAGCGGCTTTGGTTTCCAGTCTGCTATGGAGTAATGGTCCAGCACGAATAGCGCAGACTAAATTGGTGAAGAGCTGGTACGAGGGGGGGATAGCATTGCCCAATCTCCAACTATATTACTGGGCATCACAGCTTAAGGTTATTAATTGTTGGATCCACGTCACACGGGAGGACCCTGCATACAAGGCGGATTGGTCACAGCTGGGGACTGAGGGCATGCTTTCGGTGCTGTACAATTACCCGCAAGTGAAAGCCTTAATTGGCCCAACGCTCCACACGGCGACACTTTGGCACGCGGCACAAACACGCCTAGGATGGAAGGGTAAAATCACCAGGCTCACCCCGTTATGGGACACTAAAACACTGGGTAACCTGCGGGCTTGTAAGGGGTTTGCAAGGTGGGATGACATAGGGATCTCGGTGGTGGGGGACCTCTGGGACAAAGGCACGGTTATTCCTTTCCCACAGCTCCAACAACAATACGGCCTGAGCCCCACTGAAACATACCGTTATGTACAAATCAGGCAGGCTCTAATGCAAGCAATCCCACCAGACACCACACCCCCAGAATCATCGCCACTAGAGGACAGACTACTCACCGAATTCATGGAGCAGAAAGCGACCTCACTCACGTACAAAAAACTGATTAATAACCTGCCAGATCCCGCACAAAAACTTAAAGAGAAATGGGTGGGAGAATTAGGTGACATGGATGAAACGGAATGGAACGAGGCACTGGCCTCGCCACGGGAAGTAGGAATATCGGCTAGATTCCGCCTGGTACAGCTCAAGGTGTTACATCGCACCTACTACACCCGCACTCTACTACACAAAATACAGAGGGCACCACACCCATACTGCCTCAGGGGATGCGGGGAGGAGGGGACTCTCATCCACACGTTATGGGAATGTCCACAGATCAGGGAAATATGGAGGCAGATTATGCGTACAGTCTCACAGGCCATCAATGTATCTGTCCTGCCGGAACCTCGTAAGTGCCTGCTAAACATCTGGGACCCAACAGACCTAAACAGGTATGGACAGCTGTGGGTCACACTGGCAGTGACAGTGGCCAAACGGGTCATTGCACAGAGGTGGGGCGCCCCGGAATTGCCGACGGTGGCAGGGTGGATAAGAAACATGGACCTCCTCATGGTGAAGGAAAGAGCAGTGTATGTGTTAAGAGCTTGCCCCCGCAAGTGGAATCAGGTATGGACGCCATGGAACAAATATAGGGGCGAACCGTGTGAGGCTTTGCCAGAGGGTGAGGACTCGGAATCAGAAGAGGATGAGGACTAGTGGCAGAGGAAGTGCCAGCATGCTGAAGAGGGGGGCCGGGAAGCGGCGGGTGCACGCCGCTAACGTAGGTGACGTACTAAATGACTGAGCCTGTATGACACTGTATGTAGATGAACACACCCAATTGCACAACGATGACCATTGTTGGGTTTAATGTTGGTTTTCTTTTCTTTTTCTTTTTTGTTTTCTCTAAGGCCTCATATAGTTGATGCCGGACAACTGTATCAAAATTGCATTATCGGGGTATTCGTCATGGACGGGGGGCAAAACTGGGCCGTGATGTGCGTATGCCTATTTTACTCACTGTACTACTACTAGGCCGTTGCCGAAACTGATAGTTACTGATGTAAAATGTGTTAAGTCTTTGCCCTCGTGGGGGCACGTACTGATGATATGTAACTGCAACTACCGAATGACAGTATGAATATCTTTTCTGAACTCCTGACAATAAAGAATTTATAAAAAAAAAAAAAAGTTTAAAATTATATAAAAATAGTATATATCAATGATTTAAAATATAAAAAAACAAAAATCTATAATAAATTAAAACATTAAACGATTAAAAAATATTTAAACTTAAATTTCACAATACAGTCAGTGCAACAGTAGGGAAAGTGTTGGATAGCAGAGGGGTAAAAATAACTATTCCCACTTCAGTGAGTGCAACAATAGGGAAAGTGCTGGAGAGCGGAGGGGTAAAAATTACTATTCCCTTTCCAGTGAGTGCAACAGTAGGGAAAGTGTTGGATAGCAGAGGGGTAAAATTTACTATTCCCACTCCAATTAGTGCAACAGTAGGGAAAGTGTTGAATAGCAAAGAGTCAAAAATTACAATTTACAGTCCAACAGGTAAAAAAAAAGCATATTAAAAATTAATAAAAATAATAAAAATAAATAAGTCATATTTTAAACATTGAAAAAAGTATATTAAATATAAAAAGAAAACATATTATAATATTAAATACATATAACAAATTTCCACTCCAGTGAGTGCAATAGTAGGATAGTGGAGGGGTAAAATGTATTATTCCCACTCTAATGAGTGCAACAGTAGGGAAAATGTTGGATAGCGAAGAGTAAAAAATGACCATTTACACTCCAACAGGTAAAAAAAATATATATATAAGAAATTAAGAAAAATAATAAAAATAAATAAATCATATTTTAAACATTGAAAAAAGTATATTAAATATAAAAAGAAAACATATTATAATATTAATTACATATAACAAATACCTGCAATTATTATATCAAATAAACTATAAATACATAAAAAAATATTCTTTTAAACAAGAAAATATTTAAAACAAAAACATTAATTAAAACATAAATGTATTTATTTTATTTCCTACCCTATAACACCACACCAATAACAACACACTTCAACATTTTAAATTAAATGTACTTCCATAAAGAACATAATTAATAATCAATTCAAAAAATATTATTAAAAAATACTAATAAACAATAATTACACACGCTTTAACACTATAATGTCAACAACACACACCCAAATTAACCTATAATATAATAAATCAAAAACCATTTTTACCAACAAATTATATAGTAATTAAAATCTAATTAATAACCACCCTTTACCCCTCTGAAGGTATAAAAAACACACAAAATAAACAATTACCCAAAATAAATATCAAATAATTAACAGTAATTAACAACTATATATTAATTAATAAACACAAATTACTTCCCATCCATTACCCCTATAAACACCACAACACACACCTAAAATTAATTACACAATTACCATAATAATTTTGTAATTCATTTAATTCATATCAATTAACAAATAATTATAAATAAAAATAAATTACTTAACACCCTTTACCCCTATAAACCCCAAAACACACACCTAAAATGAATTACAGCATTACCATCATTAATTACCAATTAATTATTCATAATCAACAACCAATTATTAATTCATCAATTACAAATAAATGACTTCACTTGTACACCTATAAACACCAACACACAAACCTAAAATTAATTACAAAATAACCATAATTAATTGCAAAGTAAATAATATTAATTAACAACACATTATTATTTAATTATTAATACATTACTTTACACATTTAACTCTACAACAACCCAACGCAACAAATATTAATAAATAAAAAATAATCAATACATTTAATATAATTATATTACTTTCCACCCTATATCTCTATAAACCCACATCCCGCTATGGAACTAATAATGCAAAATTTAAATAAAAATAATTAATAACTACTAAAATGTAACACGTATTAAAAATACAAAAAATTCTTGTACGAAAAACATACATCACATACATTTAAAACAGATACTAAAATACATCACACTAATTAAAAAATCAATATTTTTAACAACTATATTTTTGCAACTAATATTAAACACTTTTTAAAATCGATTTTACTTACCTTAATTCTATTTTCTTGACCATGATATTCTTACTGTTGATATTTCTAAACCACTATATTTCTGACTCGATATTTGTGCAACTCGATTTTTTAAACTCAATATTCTGTCTGCACACCAATCCACAGAATGTGTATATATAATAAAGAATGGCTGGCTGGTTAATTTATAGCAGGACAACTAACGGAACCTGTACCTCTAGGTGAAGTAAGACTCTGGTGCATCCTGATACTGGCAAAGTCTTTTTCTTTTAGGGGTATTTTTTCTTCCTTGAAAGAGGAGTGGGGCCCCAGCATGAAATGTTTACCCCGGCCCCTCAGAAACATCTGCAATACCTACACATGGGCCACATCTGTAAAATCTGCATGTTCAGTGCATATTTAAAAATGATATTTCTTGGCCAAAACACAATTGGGCTAAGATCCATTGTAACTTGTGCACCCATGAGCAGCTCAGTGCACATTAGGTACTACAGGAGAAGTCGACTATTAGCATGGATATGAATGGGGGGTCACCAGAGCTAGCAACATCTACTCATGATTTGCCCTCTTGTTCTCCAGGCACTGCTCTAACTCTCCTGACAAGCTGCGTTGAGCCATTCCTATCTGTATTTATATGTATGTATTCTATGATAAAAAACAAATTATGTAAGAGAAAGCGACATAGAAAAAGGCAAACTTTGGTACATTAAAAGCAAAGATCAGACAAAAGGCCTCAACATGGGTATCTCATATCAGGTTTGATAATTATCGTACCCAATAAAGTCCGAGTTCGAGTTGAAATTTAATGGGTTTCAGATTTTATCATACCTAGGGCCCGATTACGATGCGGTTAGGAAATCTACCTGACCGAATTGGTTTGGAAATAGTTTCCAACCCACTCGGATTAGGAGAGTCCGACCGACTGAGTACGATGGATCTGGTTACCTCCAGATACGATTTGGTAAGACTCCCATTGACTTTATTGGGAGCCTTGTTCCTAACCGCATCATAATCGGGCCCTCGTCGGGAAGACATGTTCCCGATCCGATTTTGAAGAAGGAAATGCCCTTAGGAGGTCTTCCTAACTGCATCATAATCGGGCCCTTAATGATTACCTAGTGAGACAAACATTGAAACACTTATAGATGCAATCCCTGCACAAACAGATATTGCATACTGAATAGCAATGTAACGGGATGCCCATGATCAGGGTCACTGGAATTATGCACTTGTGTGGGCACAGCATTTTTCACATAATAATGGATTTGCTGAATTTGCCACATAATCCATTATCTGCAGATTTTAATCAAAAACGTGTTTCTAGCTTAAACGGTTCAAAAGTTACAAAAACTATTGCGACAAGTGATGCTTTGCAGTGAAAGGCCATTTGCAAAGGTTGACTGATCGCTTTTCTGTTGCTTATTGTTATGTTTAGATGGATGGTAAACTAGTACCAATGAGGTGAAACCTATGCCCAGTGTTAACAAGTGTAAAAAATACAAAATAAGGAAATAGTAATAATACAATATGTGCAACATTACGCCACATAATTTATATTTTCTTGCCGCCTAATTTAGCCAATCCTGCTGCATAATTTGGCCCTCCCTGCCTCATAATTTATGCAACATTTCGCCAATCAAACCCAAAGTTTGTTTTGCATGTTGCATACAACGTTCGTCTATTTCAAAACTCGAGAGGAAAATTAGAAATAAATTACTTTGTGTAAATGGAGCAGATTTTATAGTTCTATTATGTGAACTGTCTTCTAATTTTTAACTTACAATTTTATTTTCATGAGAGTGCAGTGTTGCTGTCTAGCTTGCGTTCAGTTTAAGAACATCTAAACTTGAAAGCAGGAGTTACAACAATATAAATGTGTTTTTAATCATGAAGTTGAACATGATTTTAGAAATCCTCTTTTACTTTTTCAGAGTCAGTGAAAGGGCAATATTACACAATTTAATGAACCTTCAGAAGTGGAACAACCATGGTAATAGCTCCAGAAATGTTTGGATACAATATCAAGTTTTTAAAATTGTGATAACTAAATATTGTGTCAAGAATATGATTTTTAGGTAAGTAGTATCTTTTAAAATATTATTGTTTTATTCAGCCTTTTACTTAAATGTAGATATAAAGTTTTGTTTTTGATTATTTGAATATATATTAGTTAAAACATTAATTGAAGGTTTTAGGGCCCATTAGGATGGCGGGCGGATTGCCCCGCCGGGCCGGCAGTAGTCACCGCCAGCTCGGCGGGGGCAATCCGCCCGCCATCCACACAGCAAACCCCCTGCCATATTATGATGGCTGGGATGTCCGCGGCGGACGGAAAGACAAGCCGCCACTTTTCCACCGGTCGACTCGTCGACCGGCGGGAAAAGTGCCTGCATATGGTGGCGGTGTCTGCGAGACACCGACATCCATATTACGATGCTGGCTGTCAATGGTCTTTCCACGGCGGCATTGCCGCAGTGGAAAGGCATCTAGTCCGTGCATTGGGGGCCTGTTGCGGGCCCCCAGGGTGAAGGAGGGTGGGGTGTGCACATGGGGGGTACCTATGGTACCCCACTCATTGCCATGCACTACGTGGCAGGCACCAGGTGGTGCCTGCCATGTAGTGCCTGGCAGTGCCGTGCACAGTCCTTTTCCATTGCGGGCAGGTCTGCAGCCAGCAGATACACCTGCAATCGAAAAGGCACAAGATGAGCGCCCGCCAGTGTGGCGGGCACATCCTAATGTGCATTGCGGGACTGCTGCAGCATCGGCGGGCGGTCCCGTGCTCCGTTATGGTGCCGGGCGGACATTGTACTCCCACCATCGTAATAGGCCACTAAGTATTGTTAGTATAATTGTTATTAATTTTGTAAAATATAGTTTGTCATTTTAAATGATTAGTTTTAAAAAAATTAAATTACTAATTTTAAGGTAGCAGCGGGTTACTGGGTTTGTAGGTGCATTGGGTGGAAAGTGATGTAAATGTAATTTTAATATTCATTTTGTATTGTAAATAAATATTGTATTGATTAATAAATATGTAAATTGTAATATTGTTTGATAGTTATGTTATGTATTTAAGATTAATTTGGTATTTTGTAGTAGTGGGTGGGTTTGTAGGGCAGTTGGGTGAAAAGTGAATTAAATTACAAATATCTTTATATTAGTGGTAATTAATTTCTAATTGTTAATTTATTCTTTTTTTTAATTTATTTATTTTTATTAAGTAAAACAAGCAAGGCAAACACAATATACATAGCCCTTCATTCACATGAGGTCAGGTAGACAGTACTTCAAATAATAAGCAATCATTGTAGGGAAGGAGGAGCACAGGGGAGAGGCAATAAGCAAATGATATTGCAAACATTGAATGTGGGGTCAGGGGGAAAGTGGGATATCGATGTTATCCACTGCAGGTGGTGTACATATGTCACCTCGAAACCTATTCCACTGCCCCCAAATTTTATGCCATTTCCGAGGCCCCCCCGGGCCAGATACACCGTTTTTTCCCGAAACATGCACCAATCCATGTTTTCCTTCCACATCTCAACGGTAGGCGGCCTTTGGGACCCCCACAGTTGTGCGATATCACGTTTAGCGATCATGGCCTCCAGGGTCGCCCACTGGGTCTGGGCCACGTTGTAATCTGTGGGTTCCCAGACGTTTAGCAAGCAGCGTCTGGCCTCCGGTAGGAGAGGGACACCCGTAACTTCTTCCATTACATCATACACCCCATTCCAATAAGCCACCATGTCAGGACATTCCCAGATAATATGCAGAAATGTCCCCACCAGACCACATCCCCGCTTACACAAACCCTCCTCGGAGAAGCCCATGTGAACCAGACGGGGGCCCGTGACGTACACCCTATGAAGGATCTTAAGCTGGACAGCCGAAGTCTCGCTGGAATCGCAACCTCCTTGGGAGAGGAAATCGGCGACTGCCAGTCTTCATCATCTAATTCAAGACCGTCCCGGACCCAGAGATCACGCAAGGGCAACAGAAGATGTGATCTATCATTAATCAGCTTTTTATATACAAGGGAGATTGTACTGTCCGGAACGTGGCCATCTAGCAATCTATCTTCCAGCGGGGACGACTCGGGTATCGCCTCCCCCGCCGAAAAGACCGACAACAAAGCATGGCGGATCTGAACATAGAGTAAATACTCCAAATTCCCCAATTCAAACTCCTTCTTTAAAGTATCGAACAACTTCAATTGTCCTTTAACCCATAGGTCTCCCACCTTGCTAATGTCAATGAGGTCCCATCTATCGAACCCTTTTGTCTTCCACAGAGTACCAAGCCTTTCTGAGTCAAAAAGTGGGGTCGCTAAAGTCAGGCGGTCCTTCCAACCCATAGAAGCAGTTGCATCATGCCATTCACGAACCGCCGTCCTAGTAGGCCCGGACAATGACCTGACCACTGATTTCGAGTACAGTGCCCTATAGTAATTGCCCCCCGGCAACAACCATTTATCCATAGCAAACGCAGGATTCAGTTCAGGACCATACATACCGTGATTAATGGCCCCCAACTGAGAAGCCCAATAATATCGCTTGATGTCCGGGAGGGCGATACCCCCATCGTACCACGGGTGAGTTAGTTTGGACAACGCAATGCGAGGTCGACCGTCCCATATCAATTTCCTCTGGAGACCCTCGATGTTACGAAAATAACTGGCGGGGACGATGTCAAGCGTGTTTTGGAGGGCGTATAGGAAGCGAGGCAAAGACATCATCTTAAAAAGGGCCGCGCATCCCAACGGCGAGAGTGGAAGCCTACGCCATCCCGTGACATCCTGCCGCAATCGAGTTAAAGGTGGGAGAAGATTCAGCTCATACCGGGCCACAGGGTCTGTGGAGACCCAAATACCCAGATATTTAAATCCCGTTTGTGTCACCTGTATGGGGCAGTTACGCAGAAGGAGGGGGACATCGCCAGAAAGAACATATAAATAGGATTTTGCCCAATTGATAATTAAACCCGAGTTTCAAACGAAGGAGGCCAGGACATCACAGAAAACCATCAACGATTTCCCGGGCGAGGTGAGATATAGCAATATGTCGTCAGCATAGAGCGAAATGCGATCTTCATAGTCAGTGGACCACCGAATACCCCTTATCGAGGGATCCCAGCAGATCCAGGCAGCAAGGGGCTCCAGGGCCAGGGCAAACAGGAGCGGTGACAGTGGGGCACCCCTGATGGGTACCACGCCCGAGACTAAACGGGACCGAAAGTCGACCATTGCCTACGATCTGCGCAAGCGGGTCTTCGTAAAGAAGCCGGACCCAACCGATAAAGCCGGGACCGAAACCAAATTTAGCTAATGCAGCCCACAAATAAGGCCACTCAATAGTGTCAAAAGCCATCGTGGCATCCTAGGACGCCAAGATGGCCGGCTCGCGCAACGTTGCAGCCCTCACGAGAACTCCATGCAGACGCCTGAGATTCAACGCAGTGTTACGATGGGGAATGAAACCGGACTGATCCGGATGGACCAGGTCACTAATGATAGTGATCAAGAGATTGGCCAGCACCTTTGCGAGAATCTTAGGCTCAGCGTTCAAAAGAGATATAGGACGATACGACCCACACTTGTCCCTTGGTTTCCCTTCTTTATGTATAACAACAATTGTCGCAAGTCGCTGGTCTCGGGGGAGAGAACCACACTCATGAGATTCCAAAAACATATCTCTCAAATAGGGAGCTATCTTATCGGGTCGCAACTTGTATAGCTCTATCGGCAGCCCATTAGGACCCATGGCCTCACCAGAACGCAAGGAGCGGATTGCAAGGGCAACTTCATCGACCGTTAGTGGCTGTCCATTTGCTCTCTATCAGCGTCTGAGAGACTTTGCAATGCAATGTCACGCAGCAACAAATGAGAGTCTTCCTCCGGCCTATCCGACACGGGGGAGTACACCGTCCGAAAGTGATCAGCAAAGCACTCAACAATCTCTACCGGGTCTGAGACCCACACACCACTCACCCTCTCAATCTCAGGCACGACACCACTAGCCCTGTCCCTCTTGTCCAACCATGCTATCAATTTACCTGCTTTATCTCCCACGTCATATAGACAACCCTGTTGCTCTCGACTCATGGCCTTAGCTGTATTCATAACGAAAGCCCTATATTCCAACTGTTTCAATCTTAACATATGCGTCTCCGCACGGGTAACCTCCTGTTCCAGTTCTAACTCAAGGTCCGCTATTTCATTTTCAACATTCACCACCACCTCATTCTTCTGTTTCTTAACGCCAGCAATCAAAGACAGGGCTTGACCCCTGAGAACTGTTTTAAAGGCTTCCCAAAGTGACACGGAGATACCAAGGGTTGATCGGGACCACCCGCCCCTCGGTCCCCGAAGACAATTCAATTCGAAGCCACAGAGGAGAGTGATCAGAAACTCCTCGGGCCATATGTTTAACCTCAGCGACAGAAGGCGCCTGTGCAGCAGGCACCAGGACGTAATCAATCCTCGACAGGCTACCATGGGCGCCAGAGTGGAACGTGTATTGCCGCTGAGTGGGATGCAACAGTCTCCAACAGTCTACAAGGCCTATGGTATCGATGAGACCATGAAGCCAGTTCTGCGCCCCCTTAAGGTCTCTAGGTGGATGTCTATCAAAAACTACCAGACACAACCGCATTAAAATCACCACCCAATATTAATGACCCCTCGGGAAGAGCCAGGAGAACCCGCCCCAGATCTGCGAAGGTAGTGGACTGCAGGCCGGGACGGACATATACGGAAACCAGGGATAGGGTCCTGCCCTCCCAACGACCAGTAAGGACAACATAGCGCCCTCTATCATCGAGAACCGTTGCATCTACCTCCAGCGGAAGAGAGTTCTTAATAAGAATACCCACCCCTCGGGAACCTGAGGAGAACCCTGCATGAGCGGCCAAACGATACCCCTTCCTATTCATAGCATAGCATGTATTTCCTATCAAGTGAGTTTCCTGTAGTAGGACCACATCTGGGGAATGACGTTTTAACTGCTGCAGTACCACCCCACGCTTTATCCTATCCCCCAGCCCATTCACATTCCAGCTCAGAAGCCTCAACCCCTTACCCCCATCCCACACAAGAAAGAAAATCCAACTCCAAGAGGAAACCAGCGCTCTGATCAGAAAGTCTTGCAATACATTGCCTTGCGGAAAACGAAACTGAAAAAACAACACAACCCCCCTCCTCCCCACCAAACAGCCCGTTACAACACCCCCACCCTGCACCCCTGCATAAGACTAAAAAGCCACCCCAACTTGCAGTGTGCTGTCGCCCCCACATCTAAACTAATCTACAGAAAGTCAAGCAGAGGAGGAAAATGACCCCCCAATAGCCCGCAACCCCCCGAAATGCCTCCCAAAATTGCATTACACAATTAGTGCGCCACAGTTCGAAGCTTCCAGAATACCCCAGGAACCAGTCAATGAGAAGGCTTATTCCTGGTCCATCGATTCGCCCTCCGCGCCACCACTCTGCCCGTCCTGCGGATGATGGGCCGGAAGAGTATCAAGCCAGTCGGACACTACGTCTGGTCTGTCGAAAAAAAAAATCAGCTCCTCATGTTCGATACTCAACTTGGCGCTGAAAAAGCATGGCGTATTTGAGGCCCATCTCTCTGAGTCTCCTTTTCCCCCCCAAGAAAACCAAGTCTCTGTTTCTGCACGGCTTGGGTAAAGTCTGGATAAAAACTGATGGTAGTATTCTCAAACTTTATGGGACCGCCTGTACGCGAAGCCTGTAGGATAGCGTCTCTGTAATTAAAAATCTGTGCTATTATAGGCCGCGGCGGGGCACCCATCTTGGGATGTCCACCCGGAACTCTGTGAGCTCGTTCCACAGTGAAAAAATTACTCAGTCCCTTTGGTGCAAGATGATTCATGATCAGGTTCTCCACAAAAAGATCAGAAGCTGAATCCTCTGCCTTCTCCGGAACTCCTATAATGCGGACGTTATTCCGCCTAGACCTTTCTTCAAAATCCTCCAGACGATGCGCAAGGAGGTCATTGGAGGCCCTTAGGTTGCGAACCTCCGTCTGTATCTCAACGACGTCGTCCATCAGGCCAGAAGTCTTAATATCCAGCGATTTAACCTTTTTGTTGGTTTTCGCTAAGTCCGTGCGGATCAAATTTACATCAATCGCCACAGTGTTGAGTTTATGGGGGAGAGTCTCCATTTGTATCCCAAGGGACGATCTGATCCCATCAATGGCGGCCATGACGTCTTGCAGGGTAGGCTCCGTCGCTGAGGTCAGTGGATCTTTCGTTTCCTCCAGCGACCTACCCGGTCCACTGGGCGATACCTTAGCCTGGGCATAGCGGTCCATGAAGTTATTTTGGGTATAGCTGCCCCGCAGAGTAGCCTTTGATCTCTGCTTGTCCCCCTCTGGCTTCCCCGCCATCGTGAAGACAGTGAAGATTATTCCAAACTGGGGTGGGGGGATAAAAGCGCAATCAAGAGGCTAAGTGGAAGGCCATGCCCGGCAACGGTCGACCTCGGTAGAAAGATGGAGATCTCTGAGGTCCCTCGAGCAGCAGTGTGGAATCAGCAGTATTTGGTCTCTCCAGCAGACGAAAACGAAAGTGAAAGTAAGCTGGACCGGTCGTCTACGCCGCCTCAGGCCGATGTTGTTCAACTACAACTCGGGCACCATGCCAACACCACAGCCGGGCATCACGGAGGCACAGGCCGCAATCTTCAAATCGTCATAACTCCGGCTCCCGGGGTCCAATCCGGATTCTGGTTGCAGTATTCGCCTCCCCAGTGGTTCATCTACACGGGAACATATATCAAAGTCAGGATAAGCTACAGGATATATGCGGGAGGTTGCGAGGGTCTCCAGAGCCCTGTGCTCACGCGGCCATCTTGGTTGTGCGCGAAGCTCCTGCCCTGTTAATTTATTCTTAATTATGTAAAACATTTTAATTGTTTTATTTGTGAAATTTTACTGTACATTTTATTGATAATATTTTTGCAAGTAATTTATATTTTAGTATCAAGATGCTGGTTGTATAGGGGAATAGATTAGGAAGTTATTGAAGTTATAATATTTCTCAAGTTTATTGTTAATATTATTTAATTGACTAATTGATAATTATCTATATCTTTAATGGTGGACAAATTATTTATCATTTTTTAAAGTGTTTTTGTATACTAATGTATGTAAAATGTGTTTTTAATTTATTTAATTTGAAAGTCATTTTTTTTAGTTTACTTAATTTGTTTAAAAAATGTTGGAACTATTATTTCAGTTATGTTTTTACGATATTTACTGTTTGTAGGTAGGGAAGTAGATTTTATTTCATTTATTATATTTATTTTAAGTTTATTAGGTTGCATTTGACACTATCCAATATGCTTTTTTTAATTATATGATTTTATGATATTAGGTATTTACATGTTTTTTATAAAATGATTAGGAGGTGGAATGCTTTTAATAGTCCCTCCAAACTCTAGCACCTTTCCTATATTTGCTTGGACTGGAGTGGGAATAGTAAATTTAACCCCTCGGGAATCCAATGCTTTCTTTAGTGTTGGCTAGACCGGAGTGGAAATAGTAGTCATCACTTTCCCCACTGTTGCTTAGGTTGAATGGGAATAAAAAATCTAATCCCTCTGGAATCTGGCACTTTCCTGACTGTTAAATCCACTGGAGTGCGAATAGTAAATTAAACCCTTCTTGGGTCCAACACTTTCTTTACTGTTGCATGGAATTTCTTTATCTTGGTATTTGATATTGTATGCTTTTGGTTTTTTGAATATTTTTTCGAATAATGTTTCTAATGATTTTTTATATTATTTTTCCAAAATGTGGTTTCTTTTTTAACTTAGTTTTTTATATTGATTATATTAGTTTGAATATTTATTATATTTTGTTAAATATGTTTATATTTTAAATTATAAATATTCATATATATGTGCATATATTGCACTTTTATGTTTATTTTTTATATTTAATTTAAAGTGTTCAAACTATTTAAAATAATTATATATTTATTTAGGATCCACTATTTTTTCATTTTGGATTTTCATTAATTTTACTTCTTTCATTTAAATATTTTTAAAGCATTGTCCATTCAGTGTGTTACTTTTTGATACATCAGCCCACCAGGTACCTCCAGTATGCACCAGAGAGCTGCATTGCAGAGAGGTGTTCAGAGGCCATGCCTGTTTTTACAACACACTGCAAACGCAGATCCTGGCACTTACTGGAGGTACCTGGTGGGCTAGTTGGCCCCCATGGACCCTTAGGATTTGAGAGGAATTAATTCCCCAACTTAAACCGTGCCACAGTGTGTGTTTGCCCACATGTAAACTCAGGCCCGCCCCCTCCCTTCACCACTGTGCAAACGCACCCTGTGGTGCGTTTTAAGTTGGGGGATTAACACCCCTTGAATCCTGAGGGTCCCTGGGGTGCAACTAGCCCACCAGATACCTACATTAAGTGCCACAGAGCTGCGTTGCAGAGAGGTGTAAAAAGGGGTGTGGCCTCAGATCACCTCTCTGCAACACAGCTCCCTGGCACTTACTGGAGGTTACTGGTGGGCTAATTTGCCCCCAGACCTCCAATATTCAAGGGGAATTAGTTCCCCATCTGTAAATGCGCCGGGGGCACTTTTGCAGGGTGCTGCAAGGAGGGGGCGGGGCCTCCGGCGCCATGCTGATCTTTTTTTTTTTTTAAAGTCAAGAAGGAGGGCTGTGTGGACCCACTTCTTTTCCAAATTTTTTGGCCCTGGGGACCCTATCCCCCAGGGCCTTCCCCCTAATTAAAATAAAAATTGGAAGGGGGCCGCGTGGCCCCCTCCTGAGGGCTTAATCCGCCCCGGTGACCCCAACCCCCGGGGCATGGCCTTTTTTTAAATTATTTTGGAGGGGGGCTGCGTTGCCCCCCTTCCGGGCCACTTGTAGCCCCGGGGACCTCAACCCCCGGGGCAGGCCCTCTCCTTTGGGGACCTTGGGGGGTCCCCAATCCCCCCACTGTCCCGCCGGCTCCCCGCATCCCTCGGGAGCTGGCATTGCGTTTCCACATGGGGAGCTGCTAAGATGCAGCTCCCAGTGTGGAAAAGCAATTGTCTTTGGTTTTTGGAAGAGAGAGAAGGTTTCCTTCTCTCTCTTCCAAAAACCAAAGCAGTTTGCTATGGCAAGGCGGGAGCAGCGAGGCTCCCACCCTGCCATACAAACAGTAGTGTCCCAGGAGTGGGCACCCTGGGACACTGCTGGAACCGGCCCTTGGGGTGGCCATCACCAGGGCCATGACAGGGCTCCAGGAGGGGGGCGTGCGGCCCCCCTTCCAACATTTTCAAAGCCCCGGGGAGGTGGTCCCCGGTCCTGGGGGGTTCATCACATACCCCCCTATTTTAAAATTTAGAGCCCCGGGGAGGTGGCGGTCCCCAGGGTGTGTGCGGGGGCTTGAGCCCCCCACACAGGTTTTTTTTATTATTTTAAAATAAACGACAGGCCATGGGGCGGTGGCGGTCCCCGGGTCTGTTAAGGGTCTGTAAGCCCCCCAAATATATTCTTAAAACATCGGGGGTGGCGGTCCCCAGGGCTTGGGGGGCCTTTGAGCCCCCTCCCATTTATTTTTGAAGCCCTGGGGGTGGCAGTCCCTGGGGCTGAGGGGAATGTGAGCGCCCCTGCACATAATATATAAAAGCCCCGAGGGGTGGCAGTCCCTGGGGCTGGGCAGCCCCTCTGGCCCCCCATTGCATAAAAAATATTGCCCCAGGGAGTTATTGTATCTTAAAATGAAGAAATTTGTGAGAGTATGTTTTCACTTTCACTTTTGTCACATGACGAATGTTTTCTTTTTTGTATATAACTTTATTGTTTGAAACACTTCACTTCACTCGTGATCAAGCGGCTGCGGCTGCGAAACGCATTGGGTGTGATCGCAAATAAAACTTCACCTTAAAATGCATCTGGGCCTCAACTTGTTGTCCTTTTGAGATTATATGACAACGTCGTTGTTGGATATATATACTGTGATCAAGGGCATCCACCCGAAACGCGTCAGTCCGCTGCGCACTTTTTGAAACTGGGTCAATAAAACATCTTGCCTTACTTTGGGATTCGCTGGTCTTTGTTCGCCACTGGTTGGAGGTTCGAGATCGTGTTACTTGGATTTATATATATATATATATATATATATATATATATATATATATATATATATATATATTAAAAGCAGTCCAGGTCCCGTGAAAGTAGAACGGAACCGAAGGTCAAGACCTCAAAAGCCTCACGCCCAGCAAATCATCGAGGCCTCACAGGAATCACAAATCCAACAATGGGAAACAGGGAAGACGTTTAATGAAATGAAGATGACGCGTTTCACTCTACGAGAGAGCTTGTTCACACCATATATATATATATGTATAGATAGATAGATAGATAGATAGATAGATAGATAGATAGATAGATAGATAGATAGATAGATAGATATTAACTACTGACGGTCGCCAGTAAGCCTGGTCACAGGACTACCCTATGCTAGCGTAGTTTGCAAAGTTTGCGCTAATTCGCACTACGCGAATTGCATGTAGCACAGTGTAAACCCACGTAGCTTAGCGTGGTACAGCGGTCATTTTTTGCTTTCTCGCGGTCCTCAACGTCAAGTTGGTGACCGAGAGCAAGCAAAATGAGATCCCCGCGAGACTTTTTCCTTGTTCGCGATCAGCAACATCAAGTTGCCGATCGCAAGTGTGGAAAATAAACCTCCTGGCGAACTTCTCAACGCGGGGAGGTCAGGTTTCTCATTGCGAGTATTTACGAATGCTCGCGACCGCTCACAATGAGAAACTACCAGTCCGCATTGAGAAAGCTGCTGCTCGAGTAGAAATCTACTCAAGGGGCAGAAAACGACTGTGTTCGCTGTGCAAGATGCAGTTTGCACCGATTGCATAGTGCGGACAAGCATCCGGCACTGTGCAATCATGCTGTTCGCACTGATTGCACAGTAGCGCTATGCTGTAAATCCGTTCATTAGTGTTTTGAGATATTAAAGTAAAAAAATATATATATATCTGGTCGGTGTCTAACTACTGAGCAGGAGCTTGCCTCTGATTTGCTGCTAACACTTCAAACCAGGAAGTGTTAGCAGCTATCTTGTGCCTCGCATCGAGTGAAAATATAAAAGAAAGGTTCCGGGGCAATTTAATATAGCGTAGCACTGTGTAATGATGATCTGGACGCAGTGAAGGTTTGAGATTTATTAACAGTAAAGGAAAAACAGGTGAGCGCCAGTCAGCACGACTTCCACTCCGGGACATCAGTATGAAGATAACCCTTTCACGCTTCTTGTGCCCAACATCACCACTTCTCAGCTATGCCGATAGAAGCCAGTCCTTCGGCGTGCAGGTCTCTACGAGTGCGAGCTAGTACGCTGCTGTGCCTCTACCTCTGGAGCTACTACGCTGCTGTTCCTTTGAGGAACGGACGGCTCATAGTTCTGCATCTGTGAGTCGAGCGGACGGGCTGCAGTTGCGCCTCTGCAAGCCTGGGTGCGAACTGTTCATAAGTCACACTACATGAGCATTGAAAAGCCATTTTGTGATTCAGTCCGTCAGCTGACATCTGTCCAAGGAATTTCTGAAAACATACCGGAGTTCTTTCTATGAGAGATACCCCTTTCATGCTGCGTGTCCCCCCATTAGCAGGTAACACACTCTCTTCCCACATCACCAGCATACCCCCAACAACCTTCTTGGGCCCAGAAGTGTCCCTGTGAGGTTAGATAAATAAGAATCTTAGTCATGTATAGATTTACATATAAAACATTTTATTTAAACAAAAAAACAACAAATAAAACGATGTACAGCCGTGGTGTGTCATTGCTGGTCCATTTGTGATTCACAGCCTGCAAGACAAAAAGAAAGATAAGATGGTGCGTCATGTGTCCAGCAAAGGCGATAGAGAGAAAGAGAGAGAGGGAGAGGAAGAGAGAAAGAGTGAGAGAGAGGAAGGCAGAGAAAGAGAGAGAGAGTAAGAGAGAAAAAGAGAGAAAGAGTAAGATACAAGGAAGAGAGAGAAAGAGTGTGAGAGAGAAGACAGAGAGAGAAAGAGTGAGAGAGAGGAAGCGAGAAAGAGTGAGCTACAAGGAAGAGAGAAACAGTGTGCGAGTGAGGGAGACAGAGAAAGAAAGAGTGGGAGAGAGAGGCAGACAGAGATAAAGAGATAGAGTAAGAGTGAGAAAGAGTGAGCTACAAGGAAGAGAGAAACAGTGTGAGGGAGAGGAAGACAGAGAGAGAAAGAGTGAGATACGAGGAAGAGAGAAAGAGAGAATCAGTGTGAGAGAGAGGAAGAGAGAGAGAAAGAGTCAGAGTGAGGATGTGAGTGAGAGAAAGAGTGAGAGAGAGGAAGAGAGAGAGAAAGAGTGAGAGAGGAAGAGAGAAAGAGTGAGAGAGGAAGCCAGACAAAGAGAGAAAGAGTAAGACCGAGAGGAATACAATGAGAGAAACAGTGTGAGAGACAGGAAGAGAGAGAGATAAAGAGAGAAACAGTGTGAGAGAGAGGAAGAGAAAGAGATAAAGAGTGAGAGAGAGAAAGAAAGAATGAGACAGAGAAAGAGAGAAAGTGTGTGAGAGAAAGGAAGATATGGAAAGGGAGAGGGAGTGTTGACACTGGAGAAAATCTTCGCCACTCACCTTTGTGCCACTCGTGTGTCTCCCACCATGTGCCAGGAGATAGCGCAGCCCTCAAATTTAGTGATCTGAAAGATAGTATAGAATTAGTAATTGTAGAGTACATAAAACTGCACATGTGCACCCCGTCTACTCCCACTCCTTCGAGGTGTCTGTGCGCTCCTGTGTGCCCAGACTGCTGCACACTATCCACTCCCACCACCCAGAGGTGACTGCTGAAAGAAGTCTCTCTGCTCACCTTCCGCCACTGGTGTGTGTGTGTAAGAGGGTCCACCATGGGCCGAAGCAACCTTCTCAGGCGTTGCGTAGTTGCGGTAAAGCAGAGCACACATTTCAGAGTGGGTGTTGATTGTCAAGATGGCCACGCATCATCGTAGAGTTTTTCGCGCATTTATCTCTGGTGGTGTTGGGGGGGAATAAACGCCAATACGTGATTCACAGCCTGTAAGATAAAAAGCAAGATAAGATTGTGTTTCATGCGTCCATCAAAGGAGAGCGGAAGAGAGAGAGAAAGAAAGAGTGAGAGAAGACAGAGAGAAAGTGAGAAAGTGAGAAATAGTGAGAGGAGGAGAGAGAAAAGAAAGAAAGTGTGAGGAACACAGAGAGAAAGAGTGAGAAAGACGAAGAGAGAGAGAGAGAGAAACAGTGAGAGAGAGAGGAAGAGAGAGGGATAGAGGGAAAGAGTGTGAGAAAGAGGAACAGAGAAAGAGAGAGAGAGAGAGAGAGAAACAGAGTGAGAGGAAGAGAGAGAGAGAGAAAAAGACAAAGTGTAAGAGGAAGAGGGAGATAGAAAGAGTGTGAGGGAGAGAAAGGAAGAGATGAGGAGGGATACTGAGTGCCCACACTGTATACAAAATCGTCACAGCTTACCTTTACGCCACCCATCTGTCTTCAACCATGTGCCACAACCTAGTGGTACTCTCAAGCACCCACATCTGAAAGATAGTACAGAATTAGTAATGGCAGAGCAGGGTTGGATTAGGATTCAAAATTGGCCCAGGCACGCTAAACAAAAGTGGCCCACATTTGCATATTGCCTTTCCTCAAAACACTGCTTTGGTGACATTTTATTTAAAAAAGGGGGGGTGGGGGAGATACAAAAAAATGCACGGATTTGTTTAGACGGGTGACGTAAAAACAAGTGAGGCTACGTCTGCTCAGGCCCCCTGCCCTGCTAGGTATGCATACATTAATGGGCCGGCCCTGTGACAGAAAAAAAGTGACATCTCTGCCTGTAGGTAAACGTGAGGTAATGACGCCCATCTGCCTCCAGAAAAGCCATTTAGACACCCACTGGGCCGCTGGCTGTAGCCGAACAACAGCGACACTGCCCAAATCGGCCGCCCAGACTGCTCCAAAAAGCAGCCCGCAGTTGGAACTGGGCATTGCCCCAGTGCCCGCGTTACCAACCGATGCTGTGGCAGAGTATATATGAGTGCGTACACCTAAATCGCTCTGCCGTCTTTCTGCATTCAGGCTCACTCCTGCCGCCCAGAGGTATCTGCCCGATGCTGCGCACCAAGGCCTCACTGCTCACCTTTTCATGGTCACGGCACCCTCCACATCATGCAGCTCCGTTCTGCAAGCTAACAGGTCTCACATTTAGTACTGAGTCTTGATATCGCCATGGTAGAGGACATACTTGTGCACCTATTATCATCGCAGGTTCTACACCCGCTCAGTGCTAGCGATGCTACTAACTCAGTGAGAAGTGAGGCCACGCACTCTGAACTCTAAAATGGCATAGAGCACGTGCGCCCGGTTTTTCATATTAGCAGGGTCACGTGTCTTGTGACGCCTGTGCTGGATGAGTGTTGTGTGGGTGTATATCAGCCGTGAGGGAGTGGCTGTGGCATCAGTGTTGCCAGATTGGGTTAGATCACACACAATTGGCCTATATTTTTCTGGTTGTGCAGTAACATTTTGGTTTGTGCTAGTTGCCAGATTATAAATATATATCCAGCGCTCCAGCAAAGTAGTATGTTAAAGCGCTTTATTAGACAAATATTTACTTGTCATCCTGCTGCAATATCAATTCCAATGCATTCACCGCCTGCTTGACGCTGTTCCTGCCCCTCCTTCCCTAAAGTAGCAATATTGGGCTATTTTGGGCAAATTTTTTATTGGCTTTGGGCTCTAGAAAGCTTAAAAAAATCTGACAACACTGGATTCGGGTGTCCGTGTTGGAGTGCTATCGTCACCCGCGTTGCAAAAGTCAAAGTGTCACTCTGTAAGCCAAGTCCAACAATATAGCCAACATGTAAGGTACGGAGAATCACTGACCCTATATTCATCCATAGTTTCACTCAAGAAAGATGGTGGACATGAGACATCTGTGTGGATATGAATGTTTATTGCACATTCTGTGGAGTGTTGAAGCTGTAGCAATAAAGGGCCATGGAAAGTTGAAGTTTCAGTTTTTGGCACATGTAAGGCAGTCAATTAGAGACAAGCTCGTTGTTGCAGTTAGGCTGTGCCAACATATGTACTTATACAATCACTACGACGATCCTCATGCACTTATAAATTCACTATACACTCTGCTTGCAGTACTCTAATTATGCAGTCTCTATGTATGTACTTGTACAATGACCGAGATAAAGTTAAATAACTAAAGTTTTCCCCCACTGTCAAAGGTAAGATGGTTGCATACGCTGTCCAAAGCAGTTTGTAATGTGGTAGGGGCAGGGGCAGCATGTTGCATACATAATGGACACACAGACACTGATAAATAGTGGAACTGGGTACGGGCATGTGCGCTCCACTCCTTTTTATTACCAGGGTCACATGTCCAGTGACGTCTGTGATGGATGCCTGTGGGGTGATTGTAAGCCAACCCTCCGGGATTGGTTGGTGGTGTCAACAAGTACAACAGTAATCATTGGATCAGACACATAGATTCAATCATAAAGGGTCAATGATTTATGCTGCACTAAGATACAGGCAGCAGATATGAAATAATACAGAAAGGATTATATCGTAAAGGGTTCATGACTTGTGGTACACTGAGATAGGACAGCAGATGTGAAATTATACACAAAATATTTTATCACAAAGGGTTGTAGTGACCTCTCCACAGACGTATTTGAAATATCAGTGATAATTTATTGGTAACTTCGTCCAGCTATAAAGAAAGGTGCAAGTACGATCTCTACCACATCACATCTGGCATTGTAACGTTCTCCATCTCTCTGGTGCAGTAGTCAGCACAGACATTGAGGAATGTTTTTAGTCACTTCCGCTTGACAAAGTTCAAGGACATAAAGTACAATTCTCTCTGTAATAAATAAAACATGTCTCAATTAAAATGTGAGCTCTTCTGACCGCAGTGTAGGTGTATGGAACAAAAGATGAAACATTTATGGAATACACAGTTGAAATATGTAGGTTTTGGGGTCGTTCATTGGATCTAATTTCTTGATGTGAAAGCATCTTCAAGCTGAAACTGTACCATTTTTTGCTAAGTGTCTTCTCCTGTGAAATTTGTGTTAGTTAGTAGTACCTTTGTCGTAAATTGACAGCAATGGGTTAGCATTTAGCTGAACCCATCCTGTATTTAGAAGTTATCTTATCTGCTTTGTGAAAGCCATTTTGCATTTCTGGCAGCCATTTTGTTTGCCATGTGCTCTGTCCTCCCTCAGTGTTAACTGCTCTTGAAATCTGCCTAGAGACAAACTATATTCAGCATCTTCCACTTCGCACATACCCAGAAGGGCCTAGCTAGTAGAATGCACCTGCTTCGACAGTATAACTGTCAGGCTATTTTTGCTGCTGTATGGAGAAGTAACTCTCCTCCCACTTTGTTTAGCAAGTAGATCTTGTATGCCCAACTTAGTCATTTTGCATGCTTATATGAGCCAGGACTGCCCCTTGCATTTATGCTTACTATGTAACCCTAAGCATATATAAAGCCCCAGTTTTCTATACTCCTCAGACTGCCTTATTCAGTTGCTAAGGCTTCTGTGTGACGTAGTCTCACTCATTTGAGTTTAATAAAAATGTACTTTTATATTCAGCTTCTGTGCCAATTTCTTCTTTGTCGGTTTAAAAAGGACCAAGTATCAGTGGGACACCTAGGAAGGTTTCTTGATTTCTTCACCTTTGGCGCTCAGCGAGTACGTACCCTGTGATGATACGTGGTCCTGGGGAGCCGCACTCAGATCAATGTCTTTTTGTCTATTGAATTCGGCCTCAAAAGCGCCATGTGGCAATGACTTACGGGACACTGAGTTAGGAGTACCTTTGGTGCTCAGCGTGTATTACCGTTAGTTGTTGTTCTCATTTGTGACAAAAAAAGTTTGTGGAAGCTATTGCTGGAAAATTGGGAATATTGGCTGTTTTCTCTAGGTTGACAATGAAGTGCTAATTTAAAATCACTGAAAAAACTATAGGTTTAAAGAAGAAAATAATTAGAAATTAGCATTTAAAAAACCTTTGAAACTCACTGAAAAAACCATAGGTTTCAGGGAAGTTATAGTTACAAATTAGCGTTTAAAAAACCTTTGAAATTCACTGAAAATACCATAGGTTTCAGGGCCGTTATAATTAGTTGGACATTTCACTCATACAAAACCATAGAAATTCCACCGAATTATTAACTATAACTCGCGCCCCGAGAATGCACTGCTGATGAAGTCACATATTACATCATTCATGACACGGTCAGAGACATCACTGATGACATCACTGATGACATCTCAAATGACATCACTAGTGACATCATCCACGTCAAAATCTGATGAACCTCCTCACACTCTAATATAACCTTTGATACACCCACTGTAAAATATAGACTACCATTCTTGAAACCATCAACACGCCAATATCAGTTACTACATACACTCACTGATTCCTAGGTCTACACACACATCCACTCATTCACCCATACAATCACTCATACATACAGTCACTCATCAACACAACACTATCATATGCACTCGTACACCTATACAGACACACACACACCACCACTCATCCATGGAGATACTCATACACCTCTTCAGTCATGCAAAGAATCAATCACACTCCCATTTCCTCACCTATACAGTTATACACACACCACCTCACTTATTCAAACATATACTAACACATGCTTACTCTCTTATACAATCACTGATACATGTACACACTCATCCATAGAGCCACTCTCACAATTACTGACTCTCATGTATAGTCATTTATATACTCCAACTCTGACATACATTGCCTTTTACATATGTAGTTACTTGGACATGTACACTGAGACATCCAATCTTTCACCAACACACCCATACACACACTCACCCGCCCATACAGCTGTTTACACATGCACTCTTGAACCCATACATCCAGTGAATTATCCACTCACACATCTATGCACAGTCACACACCTCCCACCCACCCACACACACACTCATTCTCCCATACAAATACTTCGGCAAACAATCAATAACCCATATAGACACTCATGTAGTTACTGACCAACACATGCAGCAGCTTACACAACAACAGAAATACTGATGCACACATTCAGACAGTTTAGTCACTAACCCATGCATTCAGTAAGACACATTTAGTCACTCACTTATACAGTCAGTCACGCACCTACTAAATCCTTGATCCAGACACTAATACACTCATTCTTCAAGACACCTTGACATATATATAAAAAATATTTAAACTTTACAGAAACACACAGTTACTGGATGATGTCATCAGTGATGTCATCAGTGATGTAATTTGAGATGTCATCAGTGATGCCACTGACCATGTCATGAATGATGTAATATGTGTTGTCATCAGCAGTGCATTACGGGGGCGCGAGTTATAGTTCGCTCAACTAATTATAGCGGCGACATTTCTATGGTTTTATATGAGTGAAATGTCCAACTAACTATAACATCCCTGAAACCTATGGTTTTTTCAGTGAATATATATATATATATATATATATATATATATATATATATATATATATATATATATATATATATATATATACATACCTGCACTGAAATAATTTACTATTTAATTTGTATTGTAGTACATTGCATTGTATTACATTGAAGTATAGTATTGCCAATATATTAGTTTGCGGTCTATATTTCATTAAAAAAGAATATTCCTACCTTGTTTTGGGCGATATCCCCTTCCTCGATATTCTTGACACAAAAGGAAATATAGGAAGATGATATTAGAGAAAATAATATTTTTTACACAATATTTATGTGTGTGATATTTTGTCAGATAACCACACAGTAGGATCGTCACAGAGCATGTCCTACATCCAGGCAGTGTGCTTAACCCACTATACCTCCAATTTGTCTCTGCCCCCAGGTGACATTATTTGCAGCCATTTTGTCTGAACAATTTCTCTCCTTCCACACACTTGGGCAACATTTTGAAAAAAAACAAGCATATATCTGCATTCTTCGGCTGGTTTGGCTACCTCGTCATGAGGAGGCGGAATTACTTTTACAGCGATATACTGTCCACATGCCATTACTGTTAACCTTTTATTATTTAGGAATGTGTAGAAATGTGCAAATAACGACATTAACCCTTTCTTACTTGTGGGGTAATTTAGCGCACACTTCCCTGAGTCTTATCCTATGATATAGTAAGTGACACCAATATGTGTATTGTGTTGCTCAAAAGGTTTTACAGCAAAGTATAGAAGAGGATTCTCATATCCACAAAGCTTTCATTTTCAGAGTCTATGGCATACAGAAACTGTGCATTTAGCGCGAGGGCACAATCGTGCACATGTTCACTCGAATTCACAATCACAGAAATAATGTCTACAGTACAACAGATAATGCAGTGACACATGCAACAAGGGTGCCCAAACCCATCCCTCTGACTCCCCACTGCATGGCACTGGTGAGAGGTGGATAAAAAATAGGAGCCTGACCTCCTTTCAACACAGCTCTACTCCCAGATTATCACCAAAACAAGCACAATGGCTCCTGCCTGTTCATCTCATGTGCCCTGGTGGATACAAGGCTGCACACTGATCAGCAAGAGATTTGGAAGCAGAGCAAGTGCTGACCTGCACTGAGCAATGAAGTACGGGCAGCCTATACCAAGGGAAGTGACAATCAGCACCTAGGTGTTTACGGCTATCCTTCTAACGTTCCAGGTCTCTTCAGTCCTGAAGTGCAAGTTTGGAACGTGAGACAGGCCTACCATGCCTATTGGACTAAAAGGAATAATGCAGACCTAGCTATAAAGCAACGGAGCACTGTACATTACTTGGAGCAATGGGTCGCGCTCTACAAGACCATATACATCAAGTGGGGATTGCGCACAAATAATTTATATATATTGCATTTTTATGCATTGGAATATTATGTGATTTATCCAGGATCACACATGTGTAGTCAAGCGCCAACAACAGGATACAAACCTAGGACTCCAGGCCACATCCTATCCCATCCACACATTATGGATGAGATGTGGGGTAGGGGCTGGAACGTCGACTTTGGAACGGGGGAACGAGGCATGAGTTCAGCCTTGAATCAACATCCTGTGATTCTGGGCAAATTAATAAGGGCCCTATTATGAGTTTGGTGGTACGGTCGTGCAGGAGTGGCGGTCCACCGTTTTGCCGATTATGACTTTGTATGTCGTATCAGTGGTGGACCGCCAACTACGCCAGGGAATAGCTGTTCCCTGGCAGTGGCACAGGAGCGCCACAACGCATTATGCTGAGCTGGGACTGGCGCAGTCCCGCTCAGCATATTTTGAGTTCCTGGGCTGCCAACATTTTCATGGCGTAGCCCCGCCATGAAAAGGTTTGTGAAGAAATAATAATAATAATAATCCACATTTGTAAAGCGCACAATCACCCGTAAGGGTCTCTAGGCGCTGGGGGCCGTCGGGAAGATTAAGCAAGCTATTGTCCAGAGTCACATGGTGCTGGGCTAATCTGCCGCCGGTGCCGGGGATCGAACCGTGATCCCCAGATTCCGGAGTCAGTCGCCCTAGCCGCGGCGCCACACCAGAACAAAGTGGGCCCTAAAGGGCCCCCATGGCCCCCCCGCCATGGGGATACTCCCCAGTTTCCAAAGCACCACCATAGAAAGGGCCAAAGGAGTGCCAACCGTATTGCGAGTTGTACTTTTGAAACTTTTAATACTGCCAGCAGTCTTTTCGTGAATTTAGCGCAGCGGTGCCGGCATTGAGCCAGTGCCGCTCTGCCAAACTCGTAATCTGGCCCATAATCTTCCCATGCATAAAAATAATTGTAAGGCAATCTATTTCACTTGTAAATCACTCTAATGCCCTCGGGCTATTTTCATGCTATATGAAAACGCAAATAAAATACAATACATTATAATCTAATGCTTGAGTGACCTACCTTTTGCTCCCTTTTACTTAGAAAAAACATGACAAGAGCATAACACTAGTCCTCACGCATGACAACTAAACAATGGGCCACTTGACAAACATTCACTCTTCCATCCATAGCACTCCCCAGGAGTGGTGTACAACCCATCCACAAATACGCTTCAGCACCTGGTCGTGAGTAGGAAATAATATATATGTACAACTATAACACAATGCAATATGATCTATTCCTACAGCCCTTCAAGGTCGTAATAATGAAAATGCAAAGCTACACAAATCTCTGTTAACCTAACCTGTTCTCTGTAACCTTCCAAACGTTACTTAAGCTCTAATTCCAAGTGGTGTTTTAAATTCCAACTCATGTGCAAATGGAAGCTTGTGCACAGATTGGACATCTGAGTTGCCCCTCAATTACTACACATCATAATTTTCTCTGACAGATTTCAGCAGGAAAAACCTTGGGAAATCTATCAGGAGAATATAATCTGGAATAAAAGCAAAACATGTGGTAGTCGGTGTGGTAAACACTGATTTCACATTTTAGAACTCATTCCTAGGTGTGGAACTCTGAAGAGAATGTAATTACATCACCCAGTAAATAATCCATCACAATGTAGTGATAATTACCAAGTTGCAAGAATCATCACCCAAATTCTGGATGATACAGAATCAGGGACTTACAGCCTGATTCATCATAGACCCGTTTTGCGAGTCTATAATAGCGATTCATAAGGAATCGCTATTCCAGACTCGCAAAACGGGATTCATGTAGGAATCGCAAAAAGATTTGCGATTCCTACACAATCCTTATTTGCGATTGGCAAATTGCTAATTGCAAATAAGGAATAACTCCCCATTCATTCCTATGGGCCAAAAAGTATTCCTTATTTGCGATTAGCAATTAGCTAATCGCAAATAAGATAGCGATTTAAAGGGTGCCAGGGGTGTCCAAAGGACACCCTGTAGCACCCCTTAAATGAAAATTTGAACAGGTGTTGCGCACACACATGTCCAAAGGATTTTTCTAAGTTTTTGCTATTTACCACGAGCTTTGACCTCGCGGTAAATAGCGGGCCGAAATTGCGAATTCGCAATTTTTTAATGGATGATGAATTGCATTTAAGGAATCTCAAATAGAGATTCCTTAAATGTAATTCCTTGCAAAATTGCGACATTGCTATTACTGATTTTTGCATTTGGGATGATTAATCCCAAATGCAAAAATAGAGCTCGCAAAGGGCCAGATTGTCAGAATCTGGCCCTTTGCGAGCCGATTTCGGCTTGATGAATCAGGCTGTTAGCTACTGCCTTTATAATATATTATTCCTAGATGTACATAGCTGACTTTTTTTTGTTGTAGGCTCAGTTTGGTGTAACCAAGCCTACTTTTTTGTACATTTATTGACGTGGGGTCACCTTATAGGCTATATTAACTCTAGACCCCCTGCTGTCTTAGCCCTGGCACTACAATTATATATTGTATACACATGTGTTCGTGCACATACATATATGTATGTAGAGAAAGCAAGAGGGCTCATATATTATGTACATTTCCTGGCAACCGCAGTCACCAGCTTTGTGTTTGCTCTTGCACTAACATTATATTGCATAGAGAGGCACTGCTAATTAATCAAGACCACACGTACACAGATGTTGATAAAACAAAATTTGCATATCTCAGTATTGAATGGGCATTTTTCAACTGTTAAATCCTAGCAGGTTTGATGTCTTACTGTGACTTAAAACTGCTGGCATGAGGTATAGAGTGAAAAAGAAAAGACCAAAAATGTTCTGATGGACCCTAAACATGGTTCTTTAGAGAGAAGGACAGGCTGGAGGTAGTTGTGGGTTAACAAATCATATATTTTAATATTTTTCAAGCCCAAGGAATTTATTTGATAGTGACAAAGCTCTTAGGCCCACATTCATCAAGCTAATTTGCGACCGGAAACATTGCGAATCTGTAAACAATGCCGTTTCCGATTGCAAAATAGCTAGTTCTGATGCATTAGGCATATTTGCAAAAATTAGTGTTTCTTGCAATTTTAGCACTTCAAAAAATACAGAATCGGTAATACTGATTCTGTTTTTTATGAAGCGCAATTGAGAATTCGCTAAATGGGATGCATCACGTTTTCGCAAATACAGAACTAGCCAAAAATCGCTATTTGCATTCCTTAAATTAGAAGAAATCAAATCAGGTGGTAAAAATTACACATAAGCAAAAACAGGTGAAAATCCTCAGCAAATTACTTAAGCAGTCCCAAAATCCATCACAATGACCAACAATGACAGCGCTCTACGTCGTGGCGAGGAGGATGAGGCTGAGAGCAGCAGCACACAGGAGAAGGAAGAGTCAGGAGAGAATATTTAGAGTGCGTGTCACATTGCTAGGGCAGAGTGAGGCAGACGGAGGAAGAGATCTATGATAAATATAGGCTGAATGCTGTAGCTATCCTAATCTAATTACTGAGTTAAACCCTATACTGCAGTGGCAGACCCGCAGGTCACATGCCATACCCACCCATGTGCAGGTCCTGTGTTCCCTGCATCTCCTAGCTTCAGGGGCCGTCCAGGGAGTAATTGCAGCAGCTGGAGGGGTCTCCCATGTGTTGCAGAGGATACACCACCACATCAGGTTCCCCATGACAACACAGGAATTGATGCAAACCAAATTAGATTTTTATCAGGTTGCACAGTTCCCACATGTGATTGTTTGTATTGATGGGACTCATGTACCCCATGTCCCCCGGCAGTGAATGAGTTTATCTACCGCAACCGGAAACCTTACCATTCACTCAAAATACAGGTAACATGCGACTCAAAAACACCCATCATTGACATAGTGGCAAATTACCCTGGCAGAGCACAGGATGCCTACATCTTCCGGCACAATGGTATACACAGAGGTCTACTTGTAAGGGAGTTTGGAGAAGGATATCTTCTGGGTAAATATATGTAATACTGTATTTCAAAACCGTTCGCCATGGTGACACATAGCAGTGACTAATGTATGTTTATCTCTGACATCTTTTAGGTGATAGCACATACCCTGTGAGGTCTTACATACTCACCCCATACCTGAATCCTGCCTCACAGAATTTGAATTTGAATTTGAATTTAAAATTTCTTATAGAGCGCACGTATACCTGCGGTTTCTTGGCGCTATTCCTGACGGGATCCTAAATTAAAAAGCTGGGGGAACAGAAAAGTTATTGTTCGAAAGATTTTGTGAATAGATAGGTCTTGAGTTGTTTACGGAATTGTGGGTAGAGAGAGAAGGTGCGGAGTTCAAGGGGAAGGGAATTCCAGAGGGTAGGGGCGAGGGTGGCAAATTTAGAGCCTCCCCACTTCTTTCTCCGGTAGCGTGGGATGGTGAGGAGGGACTGGGAGGACGAACGAAGTTCCCTGGTGGGAACATAGGAAACAATCTCGGAGGAGATGAACTCAGGTGCGAGTCCGTGTCGGGCCCGGAAGGTGATGGAAGCAAGCTTGAATTCAATTCTGGCTCGCACAGGGAGCCAGTGAAGTAATTTCAGGAGCGGGGTAGAGTGGTGAAATTTGGGGAGTTTGAAAACCAGGCGGGCCGCCTGGTTTTGGATCTGTTGTAGGCGACGTAGACTGTAGGCGGGGATGCCGGCATACAGGGCGTTGCCGTAGTCCAGGCGGGATACCACCATGGCCAAGATGATGAGCTTTAGAGCAGAGAAAGTGAAGAAACAGGACACCCTGCGTATAGTGCGCAGTGAAAGAAAGGAAGAAGATACCACAGAGCTAACCTGGGAGTGAAGGGTGAGTTGAGAATTAAGTTTTATACCAAGTGTTTTGACTGAGGAAGCGGGGGTAGGAGGAGGGCCAAGAGAAGGGGGCCAGAAAAGAGGGGACCAGGGGCTGGATGAACCACCCGTCAGCACCAACTCGGTTTTGTCGGGGTTGAGTTTAAGGTGGTTGTGGTTCATCCAGTCCCTGATGTGAAGCATAACAGATTGAAAGTTTAGAATAGAGGAAGGAGAAGATAGATTGAAGACAAGCTGGAGGTCGTCCGCATAATTAAATACGCCGACCTCCATCTGTTGAAGAGAGAAGATTAGGGGAGCAATGTACAGATTGAACAAGAGGGGAGAAAGGGAGGAACCTTGGGGAACCCCGCACTGAACTTTCCGGACGTCCGCCGTGAAGTCACCCAGGCGAACAGCCTGGGTGCGGTCGCTCAGGAAGGAGGACAGCCAGACCAGGGCGGTCCCCCCGATCCCCGCCGCTCCGATACGGGAGAGGAGGATGGTGTGATCCACCGTATCGAAGGCGGCTGAGAGATCGAGGAGCACAAGGGCCTGGTGCTGATTAGTGTCCATGCCCTCCCTGAGGGTGTCCAAGACCGATAGGACAACGGACTCCGTAGAGTGTGCAGGGCGGAAACCGGCTTGACGGGGGGCAAGAGCACCATGATTCTCCACAAAAGAGCTCAGAGCGCAGGTGACGTGGCGCTCGAGCACCTTGGCCAGGAATGGTAGGAGGGAGATAGGACGGAAATTGGCGGGGACAGAAGGATCTGCCCCGGGTTTTTTTAGGATGGGCACAATTACCGCAGATTTCAAGGGTTTAGGAACGATGCCTTGAGCAAGAGAACTGTTAAGAAGATGAAGGGGAGGGTCAGGGCAGGAAACAAAAATATGGCGGAGAATGTGAGCGGGACAGGGGTCTAGAGGAGAGCCGGATTTAACCAGGGGAACCAAGGTGATCAGGTTCTCTCGAGTGATAGGGGGAAGTGAGGTAAGCTCGCCCTTGGGGGGGGGCATTGGGGGTCGACAAAAGAGGAGGAGGGTGGCGGGATGTTAGCCTTGATGGTGATGATTTTGTGAATGAAATAGTTGTTGAGGGAAGAACAGAGTTCTTCGGAAAGGGCCGGCTTAAGAGTAGTTCTGTCCGAGAACGCTAGGTTGTGGACGATGGTAAATATCTCCTTGGACTGGTTTTCCGCGGCTAAAATTTTGGAGGAGAAGTAAGATGTTTTTGCCTCCAAGATGTCTTTTTTATACTGGCTCAGGATGTTAGTGTAATCCAGTTTCAGAGTGGGGCAGTAATTTCTTCTCCATGCCCGCTCCGCAGAGGGAGCGACGTTACAATAGTGTTCATATAACGACGCACCATGTGATAGAAAGGACATTTGAGGTACTAACATCAAGATTCCGCATCCTACACAAGACCGGGGGTGCACTACAGTATAGTCCGGAGAAATGCTGTAAGATTGTGGCAAAGTGTGCTATGTTGCACAACGTAGCCACTAATAGAGGCATACACTTGGTGGACTCTGATAGGGAGCCAGAATAGGACATACAGCCAACACAACCATCCCGTGCAGCAGGCAGCCCAAATGCAGCAGAGGGCAGACAAAGAAAAGCAGAAATTACACAACATTACTTCTGAGGTGAGTAAGCACATGACAACACAGTATTTGCTTGAAGGTTTAATGTGACAGTTGTGTGGTTGTGTTATTGCACACATACCATGTACAGACAATTACTTTCCATTGCCTTGGGACTGCAACTACAGTGTGAATGCACAACACATATCTGGTTGCCTCACCAGATTGTTTGAAAGTCCAAATGTCTAACTCCTCCTGTGACACCCTCCTGTGGCCCTTGTAGTAGGCCTAGCTACATCTGACATTGTCCCTTCTGTGCCTGCCTGATTCCTGCTACTGTGCCTCCTGCTATGTGCCACAGGCTCCAGTAGGCTGCTGCTGTATGTAGCCCTTCCACAGCAGTGGTGACCTGGATTAGGTCCCTGGCCACATCCCCACAGCAGTGGGTCATCTCAACCTGCATGCCGACTGCACGCCTGTAAAGCTGAGCTGTTGTAGTACTCTACCTGTTGATGGCCCTGGTGTATCTGCGCATGCGCCACATAGATTGGTATTGCTTCCCGGCATTAGAGGCATGCTCAGCCTGGATCACCCTGCACACCTGTTCAATGGCTGTTGCTACACGGTCAAGTTTCTTACTGTGTGCCCTGAGCCCCTCAACAACTGCAGTTGTCTGCTCCTTCATGCAGTCACGTATACCACCCATGTGTGTGACCATTGTTCCCAGTTGCTCCTGCATAATACGCATGTTCTTTTGATGCAGGTGCTGGACCCTCAGCATCTTGGATTCCAGCACACTGCAGGCAGCTTCACCATTGTCCCCAGTAGACCTCAGAAATTGCCACGGGCTTCGCCTGCGGAACGGACTGTGACGTTGCAGGGTTGTTCCCTCTGGTGGTGGGGGTGATGGTGTATGGGCAGTGCCCTGATGGTGCGCTCCTGTCTGGGTGTCCTCATCGCTATCCATATCCGGCAGTGGTTGGACTCTTCTCCTGGGATGAGTGGTAACAGGTAGGGGCGAGGATGCTCGCATCTCTTGTTCCTCATCTGGCTGTTCTGTATGTCCCTCAGAATCGTGGACGTCTGGCACGTCACTCTCCTGTGATGCATCTGTGAGGGGAACAGTGCAAGAGATTTTTTTAGAAACATGACATTTATTTTTGCACATGTTTGTGATATTGCGCTTACAGGGGTCTAATGAATTGACTTCTGTGATGTAGAAAGTCTACTGTTGTCAATACCTCGCTATACTATGATGCAGTTAAGCTGTGCTACTCCCTCCATGCTTTGCCATTACATTTGTATGCAGACCACTCCCACAATTCATTAGGGAGTTTCAAGTTAGAGGTGGACTGGACTCATGTCTGCTACACTACGCAGGGTCTGCATTTGTGGCAGTTTGGGTTACATTTCTATGAAAGTATGCTTGGTTGTGCTCTTACCTTGGGAGGTTTCCGCATGTCCTGAGGTGTCAATCTGCATGATCCCGACAAACGCCTCTGGCTGCCGAGTGGATTCCACCAGGTCATCCAGTGGGGTGTTTGCAGACTGAGTGGATGTTCCCCCTCCTGTTTTGCTTGTAGAGGCCAGCCTTTGAGCCGCTCTCTCTTTTGCCTGGCTGTGAAGGTCATACCATCTCTTCTGTAGGTTGGTGGTGTCACGGTGTGCTACCCCCACAGAATTGACCCTGGATTGTGTATCCCAAGACAGATCTTCCTCTCCACTGACTCTGCAACATGCAGGGATAGTTTACCAAACAGCTGGTCATGTTTTTGCATAACTTCCTCAGTCAGTATTTCCAAATCTCTCCCGCTGAATTTAATCTCCCTCTTCCTGCCTTTTCCTTTTTGCTGTTTTTTTGCTGTGTCCATGGCGTTTATTTGTCTCAACTGCAGGGAGAAGTGTTTTCCAGGCTGAGCACCAACAGTCTTCCTCCTCCTCAGTCTCTATCTGTGCACAGGTGTGTGGAATCTGGGAATCACTTCCTGCTTGTGATGTCATCTACATGAGACGATTGGTGCTTTTGCATTTACTGATTCTGTAATTGCGAATTCGTCAATACAGATTCGGTAAATAGGTAATCGGTAAATGTTTTAGCGATTTTTCAAGGAATCGCAAATATTTACCAAAGTTTTGTGGTGCATTCGGTTTAACGATTCTTTAATACTGATTCCTTATTTCTCGCTATTTCAAAAATTGCTAAATCTTATTTTGATGCATGTGGGCCTCTCTACCAGATTTATTGTCTTGAAGATTGCAAAAGAAATGGCCATTTTGAGAATTTTCGACATGGTAACTCTTCCTTAGAATCTCTCATGATGAAGCATAACATTTGTAAAGTTCAACAAAGGTCTGTGTTCTCCTGGATCTCTTTTTACAGGTTATACTGGGCATGGATAGGTTTTCAATGAGTTCAGTGCGGGCCTACAGGCGTTAAACATAGGTTCAGTGGCAAATTTTGAAGAAATGATGGGTAATAGTTGTTTTTGTATCTGATGGATAGCTCAGGTGTCTGTAGCCTGACCTCTGGCTGGACTAAGAGATAGCACAGCCATGTAAGCCCTGAGAATATCACTTTTGCGATGTCGCAGCCAGTGCATGTAAGCGCGGTGAGGCTGGGGAAGTCGACAGACTACGGAGTAGGATTTTTAAATTTTTTTTTATTTTCCCTATTCCGTCATCTATCAACTCCCCCACCCTCCCGCCGGGCCTCACCATGCTTACCTGCACCGCTCGCTGCTGCTTTTGTGTAACCTGAGGGAAACATTTGCCTCCTAATTCAAGCAAAATCTGTGGTCAATTTCTCATAGTGCATTGTAAGACAGAGGAAGATTTTGCTTTAAGGTTTGTCTTGTGTGTTTTCCCTGAAATGGTGTCTTTGCAGTGGTAGTACAACATAACACCGTCACTCCCTTTGTGTACTATAGGCAATGCATTGTTGTGCCTGCCTTCTCAAACTGGCGTAGTCAGCCTTAATCTGCTTTCAAATGAAGCTTGAGCTGTCGAAAGCAGCATAACTGATATTGTGTTAAAGGATAATAGGTTACCAATGTGAAATGGTTACACAATTAATATGTGTTGCTTTGTGCACAACACATTCCAATGGCAAGTGCATACATCACATTTTGCTATAATTAGGATACATATTTAGGAACTGCCATCATAGTGTAAATGGTTATTTTCCCCAAAGTACTTTTGGCAAAATTAATAAAAATAATGAACTGTATAACCAACACAGCACTACTGCGGCAAGATTTAAAGACAACATTGATATTTTAGAGGATGTAACCCTTCGTGTGCTGTGGGATTTAGTAGATAATTAAAATAGAATGTTTGGTTGATATAATGTATGTTGTTAAAATACACTAATTCTATTTCTGTTGGAGTGATCTGTTCTCAAGATATCACACTACAACCCACAGTTTAAAAACTTCTTGTGTTTTTTTCCCCAGAGTTTTATATAGAGTGAAATTGACCTGAAGGTATCAGAGCGCTTTACATGTTCACCAGTTGTCGTAAAGATGGACACATTCATTTTGTTGGGCAAGGGAAGATTGAGTGACTTGCCCACAATCATAGGACGTTGAGCGTCCCTTGCCGAGACTTGAACCCGGTTCCCCAGCTTTGAGGTCGACTGCTCTAGATGTTAGGCTACATCATCTCCCATGTGTATTGCAGTTCAAAGGACTGCTTCTACCCTATGCATGTTAGAACATTCTTTGCAAAGTTATTTCAAGGCGACTACCTTTTTTGCCAGCTGTTTTGGCCTGGTGACTTACTGCATAGATGTAGATCGAATATGCTTTGCATGTGAGATCGGCTCAGTATGGGGTGCTAACAGCACTTATTTTATTTTTATTTAGTATAGTGGATATCCATGGCAGAAAAGTTAGGAAGTGGTAATATTGCCAAAAGTGTACCACTCAATTAACCTCAAGAGGAAGGAAATAGGAAACGGAAATCAAACGTATGACTTGCCAGTCACTCAACCCAGCATCAGGTGGGTTAACCCACTCAGTTAAATATTCTCTGATGCTTCTACATTCATGTGTACCCAAGCAACCATAGGCTGCAACATCTATAGTATAGAGCAGAATAAAAGCATACCTTTGGTCAATATAAAGGAAAGAGCGCCTTTATGGACATATAATGATACACTGTTAATGAATACAATGTCCTGTCACCGACGATTTGTCTCAGAATTGGCAAAAGGGCGGTGAAAGCTGGTTCTAATGTCTTTTCCTGCTGAAATCTGTAGAAGCTGATTTCTCCTTCATAAAGTCCTTTATTAAAACTTCTGACAGGAGCCTATGGATAGGGTTAAATATACAAAAAGTAATTTGTATTGCGTTTTTCCAATATGCTTAATATGCACAGTCTGTCGCATTCTGCTTCACCTATTGGTTTCGATTATAGCTCCTCCTTGTTGCTTGAAGAAATAGCCCTCTCAAAGTTCTTGCCTTGTTGCTCCCCGGATGGGGGAGACGCACAGCCTAAGTATTATTATTATTATTTTATTATTATTTTAGAATCTTATAAAGTGCACGGCTACCCCCAACAGGGGTGTCCCGGCGCTACAGACAGGGGGCAGCGGAAAGATCAAGCACGGCTAGAGGTTGGAGAACAACCAGGTTTTCAGTTTGCTTCGGGAACAATGTTTCAGATTTGGTCAGCGGTAGGCCCAGTGGAAGGCTGTTCCACAATTTAGCAATCACCACAGCAAAGGCCCTACCCCCGTTCTAGAACGGCGAAAGCAAGGAGCGCAGAGAAGGTGAAGATGATTAGATCTGAGAGCTCGGGTAGACTGAAGGGCTTTAGCCTGCCTCTGAGATAGGCCGAGCCAAGGCCGTTAAGGGCCCTGAAGGCCAGGACCAACGATTTAAATTGGATGCGGTAGGTAACTGGCAGCCAGTGCAACTTCATCAAATAAGGAGCGATTGAATGGTGATAAGGGATGTTGCATATCAGCCTAGCTGCGACATTCTGCACAGTCTGAAGCCGCTTAATCAAATATGCTGGGGCTCCCCCATACATTCTATTGGAATAATCTAGGTGTGAAGTGATTAGAGCATGTATGACGGTCCTGCGCGAGTCCAGGGGAAGAAAAGGTAGAATTTTCCTAATCATACGGAGTTTACCAAAGCAGGCTGAGGTGACCTTATTAATTTAGGTCTTACAGGACAGTTCATTGTCAAATTGAAAGCACAGGTTACGAGCTGATTTAACTGGTACCGGAGAGGGGTTAAGCTCCGATGGCCACCACAATAGCGAAGCGGTAATTTCTCAATACCAAAACCTCATGCTACCTCTATTTACCTCTGAAAAGGTGTTGGGCCCTTGACACCATGTATTACCTTCAGGAGATTTAAATAAACCTGAACAGTCAAAAATGCAATTATTATTTAAGCCAATGAAGAGAGTTGTTGAGTATTTTAAAGGGTTTTATTTTCTAGTCAAAAGTTAAGTTTTTCTCTGACCCTTTATTCATTTAGTAAAATATCAATCAGGTTACAGAATTTGGAAAACAGGAAAAATAGCATTAATACTAAGGGTGGGCGTAGTATGCGTAGTGGGGCTACGCGAAGCTATGCGAAGTGGGCATGAAGCTACGCCCACCCACGCACTTCGCGTAGCCCAACTACGCTCCGCCCGCCTCCCTCCCGCCCTTTTCTACATACCTAATTTAAGCTAAAAATACTTGAAAAGTAAATTAAAGGCACTTACCTGGTCCGCGGCATCCCGGGGCTCCCTCTTCTCTTTCGCGCCGCGTCTTCCATCCAAATGCGCATGCGCGTCCGCCCGCGCATGCGCATTTCTCACAAGAAATGCACATGCGCAGGCGGCCGCGCCTGTGCATTTGGATGGCGGGTGGCGGGCAACTTCGCTCCATCCACGAAGCGTGCGTAGTGTTGCCTACTATGCCTACTTTTCAAAATGCAAAGTAGGCAACACTACGTATACTCCGTGGGCGGAGCGTAGTCTTGCGCTCAGGGTTAATTAATACAGAACACATTACAGTCTGCATATAAGCAATACATGTAGGAAAGAAAATGTGGCGCAAAATATCATTCAACACTCTTAAAGAGTTTCTAAGAAAAATAGTCTTGCAAAGCTAATCAATAATTAAATAGTTGGCAAAAATCTCCCATTAAGAGAAATAAATGCATAAGTAAAACAAATCTTTTCAGACCTAATTAATTAGTCAAAGCATAAACTTAAAGTTTAGCATCTAATTCTATCCTAATCCACTGCACTCTCTGCTCCTGTCTGTGTCTAAAGAGCAAAACAGCCCGCCCTTCACAAGACCTCAAAGGAATGTGGCCTGCTGTGCCAAAATATGATGTGCACAGACTTCGGAAAAAAATCACCAGCGAACCCCGCACCTGACTCTCCTCGGACGCCCAAGGCTGCACCCGTGAAGATCTTGTACCTAACCCATAGAATGTCTGTTCTAATCTGTTCCTTCTCTCAAGAGCTCACACGCCCCCTGAAGCCTAATGAGCCTAGTAGCCAAAATGAGCAAGAAGCCAGCTGAGCTAAAAAGCCAACCACGCCTCCAGATAGGTCCTTATTTATACTCTTATTCTTGGCAGACTACACAAAAATGTTTCATCTTCAGGAAAACTTGTACGTGATTGGTCAGTCATTATGGCATGAAATCTCACTATCCTGACTCATTGAAAATTCTAGAGCATACCAGTCTTAACAAAAGAAGCATACATCAGTATTAATATTTTATAAGTTTGCAACATTTGCAAGAAAAAATGTTTCATTCTAATTCTCTTCCTTCCTTTTACAGAGCAGTAGGACGGATATTTTAACTAACTGGTACATTGGCACAATCACAAGAATGTACAAAGTTCAAGATGGCCTTGACTCCCTCGTGGCTTGAGGAAAGCTGATGTGCAAGTCATAGCCTTGATGGATTCACAGGCAGCCATGTTCTCTTAGGCCCAAAAAAGAAAGCAAACACAACGAGAATATTAATTTCATGTAAATCAGCTTATTATGTTTCCCAACTCCATACTAATACCCCTTATAAATGTGTTCCTAGCCAAGCTATTAGTTTAAAGCAGCTTTTTCTAATTTGTGTACAACATGCAAAAATGTGCAATGTGCAACGTAGCATTATTATGCTTTTAGTGTAAATTTTAAAAGTGCACACAGTTAATACAGCACACACAGTTAATACAGTGCACACATCAACATGCTTTAATGTTTTAGATAGCCTTTCATGCAAAAAAGCATTTAGCCCCATGTGTAGTGTTTGGTGCATTATTAATTCACACACACATTATAAAAAGAGGTGTTATTAATCGAAAATGTTTATTAAAATATGCAACAAGTCAAAGTCTTTTAAGATAGGAATAGTGAATTTAGATTACAAGGATGAGCTGGGAAGAGAGAAACACATTCTATTAATCTTCAAAGCTAAAAAGGCCACTTTTCTCTACACTGCAAAAACACATGTTAATTCAGCACAAGCATTTCAGACTGACTTAGGCCTCACTTTCATATTTTTCATGTGCCATGTTTTTAACTTGCACCAAAATGTGCTTGTCAATTTAAATGCAGTCTGTCTGAAGCATAAAAATAAACAATGCCTGACTCCTGATGGAATCTTCTCCATCAATCCACCCTTCTGATGATATCAAATCATAATCAAATGATTCAAGTCAAGTCAAAAACTTTATTCGGAGACATGTAAATCATGTCCATAAAAGTACATACATATAATACATGTTAAAAGAAAATACACTTTACAATCGCAATCCGCAAAAAATACAGTATGATACATATAACGAATCAAATAACACACTTTAAAAAGTTTCCAATGGATAAATTATTTTAAAAATTATTTGTTTAAAAATTCATGCTTTTCCTAGAACTAATTGCCTTGAGTAAATAACTAGCCGTATAAAAACAGATGTCAGGGTGATGCAAATTAAAAAGTAATTTCATTGCCGCTTTGATGGTTCTTGCTCCAAATTTAATAAATAAAGGTTTTAAAAAGAATTTACGATATTCACTATACAGGTTACATATAAGTAGAAAGTGCTCTGTGCTTTGTTCTGAAATGTTGTCGCACCGACATGGACCTGTAGGGCGCATCTTAATCTCAGGGAATGCAACCAATAGGTGGACCGTACCCATCCTCATCCTGGTAAGAACAAACCGATGTTGCCCTTTAGTTACCTGGAAGAGGTAAGGGTGTAGGCCCACAAATTCGTTCAATTGGTTGTAACGTATACAGGTGGAAAGTTTGAGATCATCCGTGGCTCGTCTTTCTGCACAGTGATTTAAAAAGATTGATTTCAGACTCTCTTTAGAAAGATCCGAAGCAGAACAGTGATCTAATGTAACGTTTAACCCAAACACATTAGAAAAAGATTCAATTGTGTATTTAATCCATGGGATTTTGAGAAAATAGTCTAGACGTAAACAATCCTCAATGATAGCCCTATTAAATGAGGTTTCGTCTTTCATCCAGACCGAACGCCATAGTATCAGAGGTCTCAACAGTAATAGATCATTTAGATGATGTAGTCCTAGTTCTTTGTGGACCAAACTATTAGCAGTGGATGTCGGGAGACACAATAATTTTTTCAGAAATGTATTCTCTTCTACCTGTAAAGGTTCTACCCTGGATACCCCCCATACCCCTGCTCCGTAGAGAGCAGCCGAAAGACACCTAGCTTCAAAGATCTTAAGCATTTCTTTGGGCCTTCTACTACCTAATTTACTTGCAAAAGCAAATATTCCATTGGCGCTCCTGATCATTTTGTCGCGCACCACCTTATGCTCGACATCCCAGCGACCATTTTTGGAAAAGGTAACCCCCAGGTAGCAGAAATTTTCCACACACTGCACCACTTGGCCATCAATAAGATACCTATAGGGTTTTTTAGTTTTAACATTACTAGCTCCACACTCCATCACATATGTCTTGCTCTTGTTAATGACCAGCTTTCTTTTTTCAATAAAGGCCACAAAGTTGTCCATCAAAAGCTGTAGACCCCGAGGAGTCCTAGAGAGCAACACAGCGTCGTCCGCATAGAGTAACACGGGGATGGTACTTGTGTTTACTCTAGGGGCGTCCGCTGGTGCCTTCTTAAGGATCGAGTCTACTTCATTAATAAACAGAGTGAAAAGCAGGGGTGCCAAAACACACCCTTGTCTGATACCTCTCCTGACCCTGAATTTGTCTGTACATTCGCCCGAAGGCCCGTACCGAACACTCGAGCTAAGCCTCTCGTACAAACGGGCCAGAAAATATATAATTTCCCTAGGTGCTCCCATTTCTAGCAAGGTAGTCCATAGTATGGCGTGATCCACCAGGTCAAAAGCGCTGCTCAGATCAGCGAAACAGAGGTAGAGTGAACCATTTTTTGCTCGGGTGTATTTCCCTATCAGGAGTTCCAGGTTTAAACATTGTTCAATGCAACCTCTTCCTTTCCTGAACCCATATTCGCAGTCTGTCATTATCTGATTAGACTCTGCCCACTCTTCTAATCGGACGAGGAGTACACGGCTCATAATCTTGACGGACGAATCCAGCAATGAAATTGGCCGGTAGTTTTTAACGTTTCCTCGGTCCCCTTTCTTGTGAATGGGAACTATTATTGATTCAGACCAGGTACACGGGATAGTATAGCGAACAGCAGCATTAAAAACTTTGACTAGTACTGGCCCCCAAGTCTCAGGTGCGGATTTATACACATCAACTGGAACACCGTCGGGTCCCTGGGCCTTTCCGCCCTTACTAGCCCTGATACTACTTAGAACCTCCTGTAAGGTGATATCTAGGCTAAGTACTGGCCAAGAGCAACTTATCGGCAACATTACCGTGTTAGGATTAAAAATGCCGGAGAAATGCTGTACCCATGATTCCTTACCTACGTTTGAGGTTAACACGGGGAATTTATCATCTTTTAAAAAGGGGCTGTTTACTACTGTCCAAAAAAGAGTACAATTATTCGATACAGCCGCTAGATCAAATCTCTCCCAAGCTTCCTCTCGTAGTTCAGCTTTCCTTTGCTTAAGAGCTAAGTTATAGTCAGATCTGAGCTTAGCTACAACCGTTTTGTCTCTAGGTTTGGTGGATAATGCCTTTTTTAGTGTCTTCAGGGCCACAGTACATGCATTATTGAACCATCCCCTGGCTTTATTGTTAATATTTCCAGCAGCCCTAGTAAACTTACCACTAATAAAAACATTGATTTTAGTAAAGTGAATAATACAGGCCTCCATATTTGATTTCTCATCAATAATTGATGTAATGTCATATAAGCAGCATGAGATAATGCAATTAGAAGTTACTTCAGCTTTATCCCCTGCCCACCTTATTCTAAATCCGTTCGGCCTATGTACATCAATGTTTGTGATAGGGCTACTATCTGGAATTATGCAAACTTTCCAAAACCTAGTTTCAATAACAAGACAGTTATGATCACTAACCATGTAGTCTACAACCTTGACATCAGAGCTAAAATGAGCTAGTTCGGAAGACATACAAATAAAATCAATTACAGTGTTCGCCCCCCTCCCTACAAAAGTTGGCAAGCTATCACCCTTCCCATCCTGCTCAATCTCTAGGACCTCCATATCATAGGTGAGTAGGAAGGAGTTCAAAGTTTCTCCATATGTATTGTGTGGGAAATGTGTAGCTGGCTCTCCAACACGGTTCAAAGTGCCACACAACTTTTGATTAGAGAGAGTGCAAACAGAAATGTTAAAATCTCCAACATATATGAGCTCAAAAACTGTATTAGAAGCTTTCATCAATTGTTTGATTGCGATGTCTAATTCTAAAATAACCATGTGTCTGCTAGCATCAAAAACATTATTATACATATTAATCAGCAGAATGTTTTTGTCTGCCTCATCAGCTAACCACAGCAGTTGGGAATTATTGCCCACGGTGATATGCTCCTTCACCCTAATTCGCATTTTCACAGAAATCAGAATTAGCAAACCACCTTTGGCCCTCCCTGAGGTAGTTGCCACTGCTGGTAGCTCATATGCTACAAAACCATCAAGGCCCTTAAAGTTTAGACACCAGGTCTCTTGTAGACATAAGATATCAAATGTTCTGATTAGTTCTAGCCACCCTAATACTTCAAATTTAGAAGCTAGTCCTGCTATGTTCCAACTAGCAATATGGCAAGATGTTGATGCCCCCTCTAAGATATTGCAAGATGTACCCACAGACTTAAGCAGTGTACTACCTATAGTATTTGGGGACTGATTTAGGTCTACTCCTGCGGACGCTTCGGCAGTCTCGTGTCTGACCTCTTGTCAATCGCAGTTATTAAGACCAGACAGGGCATCAAACCTGTTGTGTAATAGCAGGCTTGGTACTAGGGGAGAAGCCCAGCGGTTATGCATATTCAAGTTGTTATCCCATCCTAGTGCTGGCGTTTTTGGTAGGGTTACATTTTGCTGTTCCCCATAGAAGAATTTTAATGTTAGGGGAACCACCGTACCTCTTCTACGCTGAGGCGGAAGAATATGCGTTAGGACATTTGGGAGTACTTCAGGGTGTGCAAATGTCACCGCCACACAATCCCCTTTAAATCTTTTGGGGCGATTCCCAATCCAGGGGACGCGTTTAACTGCTTTAATATCGTGCGCCAGTTGCTGTAACCCTCCAGGTGCTAACCTCATATTACCTGAGAGCCAATGGAGGGCCTTACTAGTCAGAGAGGTAGATGACTCGGTAATGCCGTCGTCCAAAAGGGGTACATTAGCTAACACCAGTACAACAGGTGAGGCTTCCTCAATAAACTGCAGTGGGTCTGTACCGTGAACTTGTGCTTGTGGTAAATTTACTATCAACGGACGCCCTTCTGCTGTTGTTACGTGTTGATTATCTTTTGGGGCCGGCATATGGACTTGATTAGTCAGCACACCAGATGTCCCTTCTCCAACTTGGTTAACCCCTTCGGTACTATTTCTTGTTATTAATAAGGTATTAAGACTGCCTATTTCCTCCGTCAACTTTGTTTGCACACCTCCAAGTCTTTTACTTCAGCCTGCAATTTATCGATTTTAGAGATCAGAGGTTTTACAATTTCATTAAGTTTACCCTCTACAACCTCAAGCAGTTTACTAAACATTTCGTCATCTCCTCTGTTTCTTAAAGTCCCTTCCCCTACAGCCTTTTGGGGAGCTCTCGAGGAGCCTGGGGATAATGTTCTTTTCCTTTTCACTCTTGGCCTTGGACCGCCCTGTTTCCGCTGATTCTTCACACAGGTGCGCACAGGCCGGGGTGTGTGCTCAATCGGTGGTAAATCGTCCTCCACAGGACCAGTTACAGTTTCTGGGTCTGAATCTATAACATTGTCAAAGTCTACATCCAGAATAACAGGGGATGGTAACGTGGTCAATGGCTGGCTACCAGACTCAATAATAGGTGATGCATTTGATGAAACCCTGGTTTCCACTAACACGAAAGGGCTATCGTCAGTTGACAGAGGTAAAGTAGGGCTTAACCTGCGCAAATCTGGTGACTGGCTTAGCCCAAGTGATTCCCTCCTTTGTTCGTTTATTTTCTTTACTGTTTGCACAACATAGTTATCCATGGTGTTTGCGGGCAAAGCAGCAGGTTTCTTTTTAGACATCATCTGTATATAACGCAGTTAACAAACAACACAGGGACGACAACAGAGTCTTACTTGTAGGAGCGTCTCTGAAGGAACAGGGGGTCGGGCCCTGCCCCTGCCTCTTCCTGCCGATGAGGGCCGTAGAGGGCCCGCCCTTTGCCCGGGCTTCGCCCCGGGCGTCCCGCTCGCGTCCCGCGACGCGGGGGTGCTCCTCCTTTTAAGCGTCTTCCTTAGCGCTCACAGGGCGCTGCCGCGTCACTCTGACGCGCCGCCGCGGTGCCTGCCGGGATTTGCAGTCTCCCGGAGCGGCGGCGCGGAGTCCGGTGTTCCTTGACTCTTGGCGGCGGTGGCGGCGGTGTGGGCAATGTCCTCTGCCTTCCTTCCTCTGTGGCCGTGAGAGGTAAGTGCAACTGACTCTCGGCGATGGCGGCGGTTTTGTTGTGGTCTCCCCCGCTCTGCCGGGGTGCTCCTCCTTTTAAGCGTCTTCCTTAGCGCTCACAGGGCGCTGCCGCGTCACTCTGACGTGCCGCCGCGGTGCCTGCCGGGATTTGCAGTCTCCCGGAGCGGCGGCGCGGAGTCCGGTGTTCCTTGACTCTTGGCAGCGGTGGCGGCGGTGTGGGCAATGTCCTCTGCCTTCCTTCCTCTGTGGCCGTGAGAGGTAAGTGCAACTGACTCTCGGCGATGGCGGCGGTTTTGTTGTGGTCTCCCCCGCTCTGCCGGGGTGCTCCTCCTTTTAAGCGTCTTCCTTAGCGCTCACAGGGCGCTGCCGCGTCACTCTGACGCGCCGCCGCGGTGCCTGCCGGGATTTGCAGTCTCCCGGAGCGGCGGCGCGGAGTCCGGTGTTCCTTGACTCTTGGCGGCGGTGGCGGCGGTGTGGGCAATGTCCTCTGCCTTCCTTCCTCTGTGGCCGTGAGAGGTAAGTGCAACTGACTCTCGGCGATGGCGGCGGTTTTGTTGTGGTCAAATGATTTATAATTCATCACACATATTTAATTTCAAAAGTGACATTTTTTTATTTATTTTATTTTTAAATTGCAAAAGCTGAGCATATAACAATTTTACTTCTATTTCTAAGGCAAACACAAGTTCGGTCTATAATCAGATCATATATAGCTATGCTCAAATGTTTTAGTGCAGAGTTCTGTAAGTAGCTTCTTGGAACAGTTAGTCTTCTTTAAAATAAGTAACTAAAATAATAAAAAGAGAATTCAACAGGACAGTTTCAGCATTTCTTTGCTCATTGTCATCAGCTTGCCATAAGAATGGCTCATATAGTGTGGCATTCTGTACCTTTTTCCATGCAAATTAGACTACTTAGGTGCTGAGAAACTCTGGCAGAGCACTATCAAACCTTTGCACTTTTTTCAACCTAGGCCCTTCACTCTTATTTTCACTTTGATTAGAGTCAGATGTTTCACCACAGCATCTCTCAGATCAAAGCTGTTGCACCATCCATTATGCAGATCTTGTGTAGCAGCTGCAATCTGGTGAGAAACTGCACACTGTACATCAACCAGACCTACACAGCAATGGCTAGTGTTCTCATCAGTGTTTTCCACATGTGCATTTGCATATGTATTTTCAAGCCACTTTGGTTTTGCTGAAACAGTCTTTTGCAAAAGGTAACTCTGTGCTGCCATTGTGTTTCTTTATTATGCTTGACACTTCAGGCAGATAGCTACAATCCATTTCTTGTCCAACCTGTTCTTCTGCACTCATTATCTTTAAGACTTCATTATGATCCCAATTGACTCCCAATTGAGCAGATATACTGCATGTTATGATAAGGGCAATCAATTTTGAATTTTGGGCTGAGGTAACTACTGAGAGCCATGAAGCTTTGACAACATAATGTATAAGGAGCACAACATGTGCTGCTTTTATTGTGTCACCTTTCAAACATGAGCTATCTACAAAATGGACATTGTTGGGCTAACTCAGACGTTCATCCTTAAAGTCTGATTTTGGCTTTATGCATATTGTCATGATATTTAGACCCTCATATATAGCTTCATCACAATCCAATTAATTTGCTGACATTTCTGTGAAGTTAGGGTCAAAGGTCATTGGGCAATACATCACAGACCTTTGAACACATTCATCTTTTTGAATAGGCAATGAGAGAGCGCAGCCCTCCCTCTCACTGCAAATTGGTGTATTTTCTTTCAAATAGACTTTTATTCCTAGTGCTAGGGTGCAGCATTTTTTCTCTTTCAACTCTAGGAATGCTTTTGTGCAATTGTTGTCCAATGGAAGCGGATCAGACACATCCTTATGTGTCAGCCTCAGTAAAGGCTTAGCCACTAGGGAAAAGTTTAGTAACCACTCTCTACAGCAGCTAACCATTCCCAAAAATTTCCTGACTTATTTCTGAATTTGAGGTGGATTTTTCTTAGGAATTATTTTCACTCTCTCTGGTGACACCTTTCTACCTCCCTTTCCAATTTTGTGTCCCAGGTATTCATCTTCTTTTTGACAGTACTCCTTACTATTCTCATGCAATGGCACTGCAACATGAACTTGGCAAAAATCAATAAAAGTAAGCCATTCTTCACCACATGGAATGTGAAAAATTTGTGGGCTGGATTCGGTACCACAGGACAACATGGAAAAAATATGTTTTTAATCTCCTGCACTATTCTATTCTTTTCATTTGTTTTCTGTGAGCCTGTGATCAGAAAGTTACACAATCTTCCAATCAATTCCATCAAAAATCCTTTTATTAGTAAAATTCTTGCAACTGAAGGTGTTCCTGAATACATGCCATTTGGTTCTAATTTTAATAAGACATGTTCTGCACATTTTATTAACATGACATCCTTCTCTGTGAACTCTCTTATTTCTGTGTTTATTATTTTTTCCAAAGCAGAAGGTAATTTTTCAACTGTCTTTTCTGAAAATAATGCTACAGCTGTCTCTTCTTTGGCCATTTTATAATGTACATCCTCATCAGGAATCTGAAAAATAACATTATCTGGTGTACAGTAATTGGCGCTTCTTAATTTGCAAAACAATTGTTTTTCTGCTAGGCCTGAATCACAGACAACAGTTGTGCAATTTTCCTCAAATGGGCCTAATTTTGGTGCAAATTTTTCTGGAACTGGGTTTGTAATTTATTTCTTTAAAACTCCTGCAACTGAATCTGGACTCTCCACTGCCTTCACAATGGACTTGGCAAATTCAGAATTGTGAGGGTTAAAACTCTCATTTGCAAACACAGCAGCCTGTTGGACTGGGTTCTGTTTTTGTCTCTGGAAATAATTCCCATTTGCTCTGGACAACTTATTTAAATTAATGTTAGCATTTTCCATATTTTGTGGGACCATCTGTCCTTGAAAAATTCCTGCCATTGGTACCTGTTTCTGAACTGACATTTGCCTTTGCTTAGCTGGCATATTTTGCAGCTGCATTTCTCCATGTTTTGGCGCATTATGCTTACATTTATATTTCTTCTTCCAATGCTCAAATCTGTTATGAAGATGGCAAAAGGACACATTTTCAAACAGTACAACATCCATACCTACATTTGCACAAACCAAAACACCTTTACTTCCATCCTGTGTTCTTTTAATCTGTACCCAATCAACATCCTCTGCTGGCACTCTGCCCTTCAGGAAAGTAATCACTGCTATGTTTTCCTCCATAACAACAGAAAATGATGGTGCATTCATGCAAACCCTTTTCTTTGTCTCCTCACCTGACCTCAGCACAACTTTAGGTTCAAACCACAATTCAGTCTGCATGGCAATGTAAAGGAACATTTCCAAATTAATGCACACCTCCTTTAAAATGTCAACCAATCCATCAACTTGTGGGTACCACGGCATAATTCTGTCTCTCAATTGTGGGATTATGGTCAGAAATGCTGCAAATTCACTTTTATTCTGTGGCATAGGAACATGCACTTCTCCCACCTTTTTTGTCAATGAGTAAGCAAAAGCTTCTCCCTCATTCTTCTTATTATTTTTCCCAACTAAATCTGGTGGCTTCTTTTCCTTATCCAGTTTGCTTGCTAGGTCTGGTGGTTTATTTTTCTTCTCAGGTTTTCTTGCCCACTTGTCTCCTAATTTCTCAAACCCAATGCGTTTGAAATTATATTTTATTATTTCTGCAATGTGCAATTGCATTTCTGAAGAACACATTTTCTCATTTGCTTCATCATCCATGTGTACCCTAACACTTTTCTGAGATGGAAAACTTCCTGAAAAATCAGTTTCATATTTTTGAGCCAACTCTGTCAGTCCATTATGTGTAGTTAATGCACATGCAGCTGTTTCCTTACTCAGGGAATTAATTATTTTCCCTGACACTGGTTCACATTTTCATTATTTAAACATCAGGGACTGTTAATTTCTTCATGTTCACATGTTGAATTTAAAACACTAAGCTGTTTTTCTTTTTCAGGGCCTGTGTTAATGTGTTCTCCCATGCTCTCTATCTTTTTAATCACTGCTGTTTCCTCAAAGCAGGTTTGAAAAATCCCACTTTCAAATATATTTATTTTATTCTGGGCTGCAGATGTTTTAAAGGCCATTTTCCCCTCACCTTTTAGTGCTTGGGGTAATTTCTGTTCAATAATCTGTGAATTCTGAGTTTCTGAAATAAACTCTGCCATAGTCACTCCTTCTGCAGCTCTTTGAACCTTTTCAGTAGGGACCATTTTAATTGGGACAGTCATAATTTTTCCAGGCATTATCTGTGCATCTGCAGTTAGCAATTCTTGTACTGAATCTGGCATTTATGAAGCAGTAACACCTGGAGGTATCACTGTCAGTGCTGAATCAACAGGTAATGGGTCAATCTGAAATGTTTGCACAGTTTTCTCAATCTGTGTTTTTCTCTGTTCAACAGAAGCAGTAGCCACTGCAGTACTTACTGGTACACTACTTTCAGTATTTTTAATGGGAACCACATAAAGTGGTGGACACTCAGTTAACAATGCATCCATTATTTCATCACCTGAATCATTATTTATTTGAAGCTCTTTATCATCATTAATTCTCTTCTCCTGCATGTGGTGCTTTACCTTTTATCCTCACTTGCTTTCTCTCTTGCAACCTTTTCCCATATGCTTAGGGCCTCAAATTGTGCAGCTTTAGATGGTGTCTTTATTTCACATAAGACTTCCTTTAATTTGTCAATAATTTGCAATTCAATAGTACCATCTTTTGGAAACCTCAAAGCACCCTCTTTTTCAGTAATCTTGCACCATTGGTGAACCCACATACATATATTTTGTCCCAAATTCGTAGACATAAAATGCACAGGTGTTCCTTCAGGAGCATCACCAATAAAAAACGAATTTTTCACTTTACCTCCTAACAGCTTCTGTAAGCCTTCAAACAATTTCATTTTTGCAATAGTTCAATGCAATTTCTTTTTTTCAAAGCTGTCAGTCTAAATTTCAGCCAGTTTACTCCTACCACTGACCCTCCACAAAATCTTACTGCAAATTTCTCTTAATCAATAACTCTGTTGCTAACAACATAAATACGTTCGCTACTCTGTCTGTTCCACTAAATAAAGGATAGATTTATATTCACTGCGAGTAACACATTCCGCTTACCCTTCACAAAGTAAGACCTTCCGTTTACTCTTCAAACACTACAGGTAAATCCCTTCCGCTTACCTTTTACTCAAGCTCGGAAGAACCTGCTACTCCTTTGGACTTATCATTTAGGATATATCTTAGGCCAAAGTTTCACCAGCGAACCCTTTTGCTGTCAATCAAGCTCAGAAGAACCTGCTACTCCTTCAGTGTGACCCTTTCTAGGTGATATCAGACCAAAGTTTCACCAGCGAACTCTTTGCTGTCACTCAAGCTCAGAAGAGCCTGCTACTCCTTCAGTGTGACCCTTTCTAGGTGATATCACACCAAATTCTAGCAGCGAACTCTTTGCTATCAATGACTCACACAGCAAATAGTCCCTTATTTAACACTGCCAGCCCTACCTAGCTTCTCAGTGTTATTTCAACAGATGAGTAACCTCAGTGCAGTGTGGCTTCCATTTACCACCCGCTATTCCTTCCCGGGATTCTCCAACAGGTGGAACCTGTGTTTCCAGACAACATAGAACAAGACACATGTAATCAATAACCCCCCAAAAATTATGTCCTATGAAATTACCAATATAATCAATAACACCATCAATTCAAAATGAGCAAAATGTCACCAACAGTAAACAAAACTTAATATTTTCAACACTTCAAAAATACATGCTAGCATATTAACAACATTTCACAACCCTATTGATACTCACACCACTCCAGCAATCACCTTCTTGCATCACCTTCCAGTACTGCTTTGCCAGTCTTCAGGTTCTGATCATTGTAGTCAGGAATCAGGACTTGGACCTTTATCTAACTTGTGCAATTATTTTACTTCCCTCCTAAGGTCAATGATCCATTAGTTGAATAGTTGATGGTGAAATCAATAATCATTAATCACCAAACTAATCATTAATGATCATCCTCTGCTTACCAAAAGCTGATAGAGTGGTAATTTCTCAATTCCAAAATCTCATGCTACCTCTATTTACTGCTGAAAAGGTGTTGGACCCTTGACACCATGTATTGCCTTCAGGAGATTTAAATAAACCCTACCAGTCAAAAATGCAATTATCATTTAAGCCAAAAAAGAGAGTTGTTGAGTATTTTAAAGGGTTTTATTTTCTAGTCAAAAGTTAAGTTTTTCTCTGACCCTTGATTCATTTAGTATAATATCAATCAGTTTACAGAATTTGGAAAACAGGAAAAATAGCATTAATACAGAACACATTACAGTCTGCATATAAGCAATACATGTAGAAAGAAAATGTGGCGCAAAATATCATTCAAAACTCTTAAAGAGTTTCTAAGAAAAATAGTCTTGCAAAGCTAATCAATAATTAAATAGTTGGCAAAAATCTCCCATTAAGAGACATAAATGCATGAGTCAAACAAATCTTTTCAGACCTAATTAATTAGTCAAAGCATAAACTTAAAGTTTAGCATCTAATTCTATCCTAAACCACTGCACTCTCTGCTCCTGTCTGTGTCTAAAGAGAAAAACAGCCCGCCCTTCACAAGACCTCAAAGGAATGTGGCCTGCTGTGCCAAAATATGACGTGCACAGACTTTGGAAAAAAATCACCAGGGAACCCCGCATCTGACTCTCCTCGGACGCCCAAGGCTGCACCCGTGAAGATCTTGTACCTAACCCATAGAATGTCTGTTCTAATCTGTTCCTTCTCTCAAGAGCTCACAAGCCCCCTGAAGCCTAATGAGCCTAGTAGCCAAAATGAGCAAGAAGCCAGCTGAGCTAAAAAGCCAACCACACCTCCAGATAGGTCATTATTTATACTCTAATTCTTGGCAGACTACACAAAAATGTTTCATCTTCAGAAAAACTTGTACGTGATTAGTCAGTCATTATGGCATGAAATCTCAATATCCTGACTCATTGAAAATTCTAGAGCATACCAGTCTTAACAAAAGAAGCATACATCAGTAATTATATTTTATAAGTTTGCAACATTTGCAAGAATTTTTTTTTCATTTTAATTCTCTTCCTTCCTTTTACAGCGCAGTAGGACGGATATTTTAACTAACTGGTACATTGGCACAATCATAAGAATGTACAAAGTTCAAGATGGCCTTGACTCCCTCGTGGCTTCAGGAAAGCTGATGTGCAAGTCATAGCCTTGATGGATTCACAGGCAGCCATGTTCTCTTAGGCCCAAAAAAGAAAGCAAACACAAAGAGAAAATTTATTTCATGTAAATCAGCCCATTATGTTTCCCAACTCCATACTAATACCCCTTATAAATGTTTACCTAGCCAAGCTATTAGTTTAAAGCAGCTTTTTCTAATTTGTTTACAACATGCAAAAATGTGCAACATAGCATTATTATGCTTTTAGTGTAAATTTTAAAAGTGCACACAGTTAATACAGCGCACACAGTTAATACAGCGCGCTCAGCAACATGCTTTAATGTTTTAGATAGCCTTTCATGCAAAAAAGCATTTAACCCCATGTGTAGTGTTTGGTGCATTTATAATTCACACACATTATAAAAAGAGGTGTTATTAACTGAAAATGTTTATCAAAATATGCAACAATTCAAAGTTTTTTAAGACAGGAATAGTGAATTTAGATTACAAGGATGAGCTGGGAAGAGAGAAACAGATTCTATTAATCTTCAAAGCTAAAAAGGCCACTTTTCTCTACACTGCAGAAACACATGTTAATTCAGCACAAGCATTTCAGACTGACTTAGGCCTCACTTTCATATTTTTCATGTGCCATGTTTTTAAATTGCACCGAAATGTGCTTGTAAATTTAAATGCAGTTTGTCTGAAGCACAAAAATAAACAATGCCTGACTCCAGATGGAATCAGCTCCATCATAGAGAAGGAGGTGGAGCACTTTGATTAAAAAATAGTACCTCGGTCTTATCAGTATTAGGCTTAAGGGTGTTGGAAGTCATCCAAGAGGAGATGTTAGTAAGGCAGCGTCTAAAGTTGGCCAAGCTGCCGTCAGAGTGATCTCTAAAGGAAAACACAAGCTGAGTGTCATTAGCATAAGAGATCACTCTGACCCCCCAGTATTCGGCTACTTCAGCCAGAGTAGCGAGATAGACATTAAAAAAGAGGGGGCTCAGTGCCGAGCCCTGAGGGACACCGCAGAGAAGAGGTTTTTCCTTTGAGACAAAAGGCCGGAGGAAGACCTGCTGTGATCTAACCATCAGAAAAGATCTGACCCAGGCCAACGGAGTACCCCGTATCCCAAGATTGAACAGTCTATCTAATAAAATAGCACGAGAAACGGTGTCAAAAGCTGCGGACAGGTCGAGGAGCACCAACATGGCCTCCTCGCCTGCATACACGCATTCACGAATGGTCTCAAACACATCAAGTAGTGCGGTCTCTGTGCTAAAGCCTGGTCTAAAACCGGACTGGGAGTCATGGAGAATTTGTCAAGGCTCAAGACAGTCGGCTTATTGCTCTTGCACAACTTTCTCAAGTATTTTAGCTGGCTTAGGGAGGAGCGAAATAGGATGATAATTGCTGAACACAGAGGGGTCGGCGTCAACCTTCTTCAAGATGGGAATCAGCATAGCTTGCTTCCATGAGGTGGGAAACTGACCTGAGAGTAACGATGTATTCCAGATTGAGACTAGAGAGCCAGTCACAAGAGGGGCGAGAGTGCTCAACACCTGGGCAGGAGCAGGGTCCAGTGGTGACCCCGATTTACACCGCCGCAACATTGTCAGACCTTTAAATGATACAAACGCCTCCTCTTGAGGGGCCTTGGGGTCTAGTGGAGGGATTGCACGAGCCTGATTAAATGAGGTAGAGATATTAGTGATTTTATCATGAAAAAAATTTGAGAGACCATCACAGAGGATTTGACTAGGGGGGATCGAACAGGCCAGGGCTGGAGGATTAGAAAATTCTTTAATGATTTTGAACAGAGTTTTTAAGGAGTTTTCAGCCGCATTGATTTTGTCGACAAAATATTCCCTCATAGTGGCACGCTTGAGTTTGTGAAAGTTTTTTAGGGCGGCTCTATAAGTAACCTTAGCGACAGTATCATACATTAGTCGCCAACTGCGTTCCAATTTTTTACATTTGCTCCTTTCATCGCGTAATGCCGTGGAGAACCAGGGAGCCGAAGGCTTTGATCTCAAGGAGGATAGAGGTTGCATCGGGCAATGTTGTGAAATAATTATTTAGCCATTGCCAAAGTCAAAATGCAATCAAGACAGTGCCATATAAAGCTGGGTGGTGGGAGGGGCAGGTTTTGGGGGCCAAGGGGAAATTATCTTTCACTTGGG